>NC_139229.1:197175238-197477728 GCF_977018435.1 Lepisma saccharinum | reverse complement strand
CATGTTATTACAGACAAAAATAAAACTCGAATTGATACCGGACGTGGACATGTTATATTTTATCGAGAGGGGGATACGAGGTGGAATGGTGCAATGCGTACAGAGACATGCAAAAGCAAATAACGTTCACATGACAGAAGAATACGATCCTAACGAACAATCGAAATACATATTTTATGTGGATGCAAATAATTTATACGGACATGCTATGATACAAAAACTTCCTTACGGCGGGTTCGAATGGGTGGATACCACTTCCATTAACATTAATAATTTCAACGACTGTGAATTTGGCTTGTTTATAGAGGTGGACCTCGAATTCCCCGACCATCTACACGATTACTTCAAAGATCTACCTCCTGCACCCGAACTAAAATGGTCGCCTGATTCAAATCAACGTAAGCTTCTGTTAACATTGGATAGGAAAGAGAGATACGTTCTCCATTACAAAAATCTTCAATTCTTAATCGACTGTAAAATTATTTTTGAGGTGGAAGAGTGTCGTCGTTAAATTTAGAATTATCACTAACATATTCGTAAGGATAAATCCCTTTACGTCTAATCATTTCTATGTCTACGTTGGGAAAACTAGCTTTTGTAATTTTGAATTGTTCAGCCGAAAGTTTGCTGGCAAGAGCGTCCAGGCTGGCAGATAAAAATCTGTAAGAATCTAAAAATCTCATCTCCACAGTTTCGTTTGTTCCCGGAATCAATACTCGCTTGCTGACACTGATGTACCTTTCTTCATTCTCTGCTAGAATATTTATTTTTTGTCTATCATATCCAAGATTCCGAATTAAGAGATGGAAGTCGTAACCGCTGCCATTATGAAGGTATATGGGGACAAACGTAGGTTTTTGGATCTTTAGATTACACGTGTTACAGATTCCACCGATGTAGTTTCCGGTGAAGTGATTATGGTGAAATACTTTCCGGTTCTCGTCGGTGAAACGTTGATCGCACACCGGACACGTTTCAATGTTATTGTGAGCTTGAAGTTCATCGCTGGATAATGGAAGCATTGGTTTCGATTCGCGTAAGAGGCTGCCAATGGTCTCAACCTCTTCAACCATCTTTTCAAAAAAATGTTTGATTACGTCTGGTCCTCGGTAAACATACGGTTCATCTATCCTATCCTGTTGCACAACAACATATCCGAAACTCGGGGCTTCGTGCAACTAATACGGTGTTGTGGAAGAAAGTTCGGGGTCTGGTTCGCAGTACGACAACGGTTTGAGAAAAGACTCAAAATCAGCAATGATGATTGCGGGATGTTCCAACGATGCCTTATGCATCCTAAATTCTTCGACCTCTTTTGATTTCGGCATCAACATGCGAGTCGGTCTGTTGTCACCGCAATAAATTTTATGTTCGGCAAGTTTCTCGATAGCAATCTGACGTCCGGTGTAATTTCGATAATCGACTTGTTTTTTATCGTTGAACGTGGTTAGGCATCTCGGGCAAACTTCGATGTGGTTTGCATACTTGGTAGTTTGACTTCTGACCAAACTTGATAGAGAACGAATTAGCGTGTAGTGATGAACATCCTCGTTTGAAATTAGAAGAAGATTAATCACACGAGCATCGTCATCGTCGATATCGCTTATCCTGACGGGATGCACGAGATATTTATCTGACGTGAAGGAATATACATTAATAGCGATGCGTTTTCCTGCACGATTTTCAAACTTTGTTATATCCGACAATGTCACCGGGTATTGGATGCCAGACATTACACTTTCAAACTCGGACTCGTATTGTTTGTAATGTCCAACCCACTGTGGATTATTTTTGCAATAAACAGGATGCAGTGCAGCCAATATACACCAAAGGAAACACTTGTTATCGCTGTTCTGTATATTTAACACAGCCCTCTTGTGTTGAATGTTCGGTGGAAGAGGAACGTAGCTGGAAGCGCGAAGAGGCGAGAATTGGTTCACGTAAACAGTTAACGTGTGAGGACTTCCACACAGAGACCATCCCGACCCTTTAGCCTCGAAATCGTCATGTTTCTTAACCAGCTCATTGGTAACTTTATAATAGAAGTTGTCTAAATTTTCGACGTCAGCAAAATAAAGAGTCTGGTTTTTTGTACGATGATAAAAAATACTCGTTGTACCATCGACTTTTTCGTATTCGGAAAACAGAAGAACGTATACTTTTATAGAGTTGTTTTCAAGTTTATCTTTTAAAATATTTAGTACAGATGTTTTCGTTTCATCCAAGAAACTAAGGATGTCACGGCCTGGTTCTGACTTAATTGAAAAATCCTGGAGTTGGTCGTTGAATGCAGATCTAATTGGTTTGCGTTCATTAGATAATTTAATTTGCTTGGAAGTGGAAGCTTCCGTTTCTGGATCATCGATTTTCCTTTTCGATGCTTGTCCGGTCGATGGTTTGCAAATTTTGAGGTGTTTACTTAAATTTGCAATGCTGATCATTTTCCTACATCGAGCACAAGGCTTAGAAGGTAACGAACGATTTAAACTCGAAGCTGTTTCGTTACATCTTGCCCTGTGCTTGCTAATATTAGTTTTAGATATTAATTTTTCGCAAGTAACACATTCGATCAAACTGGTGGATTCCATTATGCTTTCTCAGATCACACAAACCAAAAAATCTAGTATATTAGCGATACAATTTTCAGGTATGTTATTTTATATAGAATTTCTTGGAGTGAATACAAAAACGCACGATCAACCCAAAATTCAATGAGATTCTATTTACTAGGAATAATATGTCCTCAACTCGATACTCGAAGCTTCTGTACAACAAAAATACATATCGATCTGCATGGGTGCGGCTGTTTCGAACCTTCTACGCTTTTGGATAGCAGGTACGAAGGCAATCCGCCCGTCATCGAATTGGTGAATTCCATTTTGGCTCCTCTCACGGACGAGAAGAACATGCTTCACATGTTCATCGCGTTGTTGGAGATTGTACTCGAATCTTTCGTTTTTTCGATCTTGTACGGGCTTCACCATCTTGCGCTCTCTGCCAGCATCAACTTCGATCGTCCCCAGGGTTGGGGGACCAGCTTCTCCTGCACTTGCGAGGTGCTGAAATCATCCTCCGTCGCTCTCGGGTACGTCAACCATTTGGACGTGGGAGCCCTCCTCGAATTGTACGAAAAAAATATAGCTTACGTTTCGAATCACGAACACATCAAGCGACTCGTGCAGAAATTGACCGACACGTTCTTGATAGCCGACGAGAAGACGCGGACGGCCAGGTTGCAGAAGATCATGGCCGAAACCGTAACCAAAGAACTTTTTATCATTTCGATGGGTTGGGCCGGAATGTGTACCCCATCTTTCTAAAATTAAATGCAGATCTGCTCCTGATGTACGTGTTCAGGTTTCAAGATAAGAGAACGTGGAAAAATTATCCTTGGATAGAAGTTACACCGTTTTCAAAAATTCTGCAACTTCGAACCTGAAATCGTTCAAACGGTTGTTCCTGCGTCAACTCTCCAAGCAGTACAACAAGAAGGGTGGGAAAGACAGAGGAAACGACGACGAACCAATTTTAACTTTGCTCAGAGAATGCGTTACGACTTTTTCCGAGGCGTGCCTGAAAAAGGCCAAGATCGAAATTCCGAAAAAGCCCGCGGAGGATGTGAAAAATCGAGACACCACCACGACTCTGTTGAATTTCGCGACCACGTTCATAAAATCTATCCGGGACCAGACGTACGCGCTGGTAAAGGACCACGATCCCCCCCCCCCCCCGTTTTTTTTTCGATGAAAAGCCAGGAAGTACTCTTCCAGCTCTCCTATTGTTCACTGAACATGCCCTTCACGCAGCACACTCGATTTCAAATACCGCTACAATACCATTTTTTGCATCATGAGGAGAAAAAAAACATCGTAGCAGTGGGGGCCCAAAACCATCGTAGGAGAGAGGTCCCGTTAGGTCGTAGCAGGGAGCCACATATTGTAGAAGATCACACATGAGAGTTTAGAAAAACATCTCGTGGCAGATTACGCTGAGAGCAAGGTCGTAGTAGATTACACTGAGGAACCTTACAGTAAGAGGAGACAGCAGACTTATAGGAAAATGTCGTAAGTCATTTCAAAAGTAGGTCAAAAGGCGAGTTAGCATAAGAGCAAAATTTGCAGGAGGTAAAAAATAGCTTAAAAAGTGATGCCAGAGCTTTTTCTCTCCATTTTTCTCTCATTGTAGGTTAGATTAGTCCGTAAAACGTCGTAAAATAAAAAAGTAGGTCAAAGGGCGCAGCCAGAACGTACCATACATACTACTCTCTAAACTAGGTCAAAGCATGTAGAGTCTCTCGTGTAGTTTAGCAAAAAAAGAAATGAATAGGTTAAGTTATATCACGTAAGATCGTGGCATTCGTACCAAGTATGAGTGGGAAAAAAGGGAAATTTTACTAAAACATCGCTAAACGCTAAAACATCGACAAAAAATTGTCAAAATATGTCAAAAACTGATATTCAATTGATAAAAAAAGAGGATAGAAAAGCACTCGTACCAAGTATTATTTTGAAACAATAAGTTAGCTCTACTGCTTCGCTTTCAATATAAGCGTTTCTAATAAGTAACAAGTTATAATTGTTACCCCAAAAACTGTGTATATGTGTGCGTGTATGTAATATGATTTGTTAATGATGACGTACTGGATACCAAATAATGAAAAAAGTAAAGTAATGTGCTCCCCTGTGCTTTTCGCTATGCCATGAAAGCGTATAGGGGTGTGTAGTTAGGGCTCCACACTTTCTTGATCACGGCCGAAGGTGGAGGTGATGTGATCAATCAGCAGCACGTCCCTGGCCTCGTTTACCTGCCAGAGTTTCCCCCATGTACCCACTTTATACGTACGACGCTGGGTGGGCACCGGAGCCGCTCGAACAGGTGAAAAAAAAATCCCGGTATCCTCCAGAATGAATAGGAAAGATCCTACACAGAATAATTTATCAGTTTAGCATTTCCACAGGGGATATAGTTTCGATAAAAAAGAAGAGGTTGTCATTGAGACAAGCAGAAAGTAAAATACATTAAGGAAAACTAAAGAAATAGTTTAATAGTAATTACATAAATTGATTTGCTTCCTGAAAATTGTTGAACTCTAATTGTTATTTCACCTCCAGTATTCATATATACGTATATTATATACACTTCTTAGTAGTTTAATATACCAATGCACTATATATGTAGCAATATTATAATGTAATATATATATATATATATATATATATATATATATATATATCTGTGTGTGTATATGTGTGTGTGTACATTACACACACAGAGTTATTTACCTTTACTGTCTGGAAATATTTACATAGGAACAAATTTCAGATTTGGCCCCCCCGAACTGATCAACCTAGCTACGTCCCTGAATAAAGGTATCAATTGTAAAATTTATGGTTTCGGAATTCCATGTTAATCTGCATCTCCTATTTTGCAATTGCTTATACAAGTGAACAATAAGTGATGTGCATTGGTGCATGTGTGCTACTTTATTTTGGAGGGGTATGTGCTTATTATTTTCTTGTTCGCTTCCTTGTACTCCACAACTTCATCACAGTTTTACCTGAAACTTGTTGATATGTAACAAAAGCCGTGCATTAGTATGAAAAAATCTAAAAGTACTACAGTAGCAGTGTAATGGGGTGACCTTTTTAAAATGCATTAAAAAATATATACTCTCTCCACATACTATACCTTGGAAATGCATGTGGGACATTTCAAGAAAAGTGGTCCTACTCCATTTAAATAACTAAATAAATTAATCTGAAAAATATTAGTGTTTTCAATTGCATTAAATGTTTGTGATTACATTCAATATACATATTTCAAAAACAAAAATTATTAGCATGTGTGTGGCCTATATATGCTTCACAAACAAATTAAGTCACATTTTGCTACATTATTGAAGCATCACACATACCACACTTTTGATAATGCTTTTCATGCATTCAGGCTATGTCATCGTACTCAAGTTTTTCTATTTGTTAAGACACACCACAAAGTAATTCTTAATTGTATGAAATCAGTTCATTATGAAAATTTTAATTCACATGCATGTCTATAATCTTACTTTTTGTGTGAAATGTCGCACACGGAATGCTAGAATGCACCTGTATGCGGGCTGTGCCTGGATTTGGCTTTTATAATAGGTATGGGGATCAGGTCTCGTGAGTGTGTGTTGTTAGTTCATGGATATCTTAAAGACTTTTTTCAGAGTGGCGAGCAAAACATATTTTCAACAAAAACATATCTGCTTTTCAAAAACCACTGCTTCAGTTTGAAGTTCTTGTCTTCCTGCGATGATCATGTACCAGCCTTACATGTATGACTGTAATAATTAACACTGTGACTGAATTGAAATTATAGTGTGAAGTATAGTGGCGATTTAGGATAGTATTCATTTTTCAGGTTGGTCATGCTGTCTTCTTGCCTTCCTTCCCCCACCCCTTCCAATATGTCCATTGACCTCATTATTAGTTTTAATTAATTAATTAATTTTATGTACTTTATTTTAGCAAAATATCTCTGTTCCCTTTATTGAAGGGCTAGCCCTCTTTATTTGTGACAGGTGAAAATAGCCATTGTTCTGGCATTTGTATAGTTATGTTATGGTTTCATTGAAGCAGGAATACGTAAACTTTTCAAATGAACTCTTATGTGTAAACAGTATACATGTATATAATTTATGGGAAGAAAAAATATTATAACTAATTTTGTGCAGACAATTTAGGTAGGGAGATGCAGGACGTAATTTTTACCTTCTCAGCAATAGATCTCCAAAGTGGCATTATGTACAAATGGTTTAGGCTAAAGAATATACCCCACAGAGAATGTACCCTCCATGCTTTCCTGCACACTGGAATTTTTTTATCTCTTAATTAGGTTCCTGTGCAAGGCTCGTGCACACTTCTGACAGAAATGCATGAAATTACCATGTTCTTTCAAATTCAAATTCTTTATTTCCCTGGGAGATGAGAGATAATGTGTTGCAACCCAGAATTGTCTGGGACTACATTGGTAACACTATACAAGAATTATTAGTACTGCACATCCACTATTAAATGTTATGGTAGGGTTATTTTCTATTTTGCTGCCCCTCCTCTCAAATCTATGTTCAAAGGTATGGTAATTATTTCACTTTGCAACGGTAATGCACAGAGTTTCATATTTCAAATTTTCTTCCCCCATCACTCTGTAGATTTGTGTCTGCATTTTACAATTTCTTCAGTTTAAAAGAAATTGAAGCAATTTGCATGTAATGTTTACATTTTGTCCTTTTCTTTGTCCTCATAAGCTAAATTTAGGGAATTTAGGAATTTACTGCACTTTTTGAAAAAATATACTTCTTGTGTGCATCTTTGTTTATTTTATGATATTTTTATAATTTCAGGTGATAACTGAGGCAAAGAACCCATCACTCAGCAAAGAACAACTTTCCAGGCTAATATGAAGGGTGCATATAACAATGAAATTTGTCAATATCCTTTGAAATAAAGATTGCTTATTCTACACGATCCATTATTTTTAAATAAAATCTATCCCAACGATAAATATCACCATTTAGATATCCAGCAAACCTAGTGAAGTGAGAACAGTTAACCATTAAGCCACACAATAGCCTACGTTTTACCAGTTTCTATTTGACTAATGATTACCTGCTCTAACTTCAGGAGGTCCATTTTGCTGTGTTTTTAATTGCTGATTACACTGACTAAACCAGCAATATTTATTTATTATTTATTTATTTATTTACGACTTTGTTTACATGGCGAAGTTAAGGCATTAATGCTTTCTCTTCCACTTAACCATTAATTACAGGGATCATTTTTTGTAGTAAATTGTATACAATTAAAAAATTAAAAAAGATAAATGAAAAATAATAAAAGAAAAATAAAGTAATGAAAGTAAAATGAAAAAAATTGAAAGAAATACAGTTTGAATACGAGCAGTCAAGCCCTGGATTAACCATTAATTACGTACATTGCTCATTATTTTTACTAACACAATGAAAAAATGTAGTTTAGAAGAAATTAAAAATAAAAGCAATACAGTTTCTACATGTACACATACACACACACAAGTACCTACATAGAAAGCATATTTCGTGGGCTAAATGTATAACGTATTTCTTTCTGGGAATTTAATCTAGGTCCAATTGTTTAGCATGTATAATTTTAATTGTCTTTTGAATGTTACAACTGAGGAGGAGGCTTGGATTTCGGGAGCCAGTCTATTCCAGTGTCCTGCAGAGGTAACGGTAAACGAATTGGCGTAGAAGTTAGAAGGTTATTAAGGAATAACTGTGTGTGATGGTTTATTTTTGTGTATTTTTCTTCATATTTCCAGTCCTATTTTTTACTGTTATGTTAACACAGGTAAGCATGAAACTTACACTCCTATGTTTCAATCAATAATAACAATAATGAAACTTATACCCTGTAGTAGCAGCTATGTGCTTGGTGGAAGCATGATATCATGCTATTCATTTTGAAACACGAGATTAATACTAAAGTAGTGGTATGTTATTCGAGTATAAATGCTTTCATTTCTTTGCTTGTGTTTTAAAACTGAATATTATACATTATGCTTTCAGGAAGCATGTATCTGCTGCTTTGATGTGTGAGCTCCCGAAAGCTTATATAGCCTCAGTGCTGAAAAAATTATCTACAGTGTTCACATTTTGTTGATAGTTCAACTGTATGGTTAATCTGTGTAGATTTAAGGAAGTGTTCTGAAGTGAGAATCATTCAAACAGGCTCTGATTTACACTTTCTATTAGAAAAGTAAAATCCCCACTGCCCACAGGTTTCAATATTTCCTCCCATGGATACTAGTGAATATACATTGCAGGTTTACAAGTAAGTATTATATATTGTGATTTTTTTTATATTTTTTTTCTAACTACCATATTATACAAAAGCTTTGCTAATGTATTTCAATGGCTTAAATTTATAATGTCAGAGTGATTTTAGTCACCATGAACATGTAACCTTTACAAATGCAATACATTGTGGAAAATAGCACAGAATATAGTTTTAAGCCATTAATATTGTTACAATGAAAAACGAAGAAAAGCAAAATACTGACTGTTGCTATCACATGAAATTTTCTGTAAAATTACTGTGAAATAATAGCATTCTTCACTTTGCTATCACGGGAAATTTTCTGTAAAATTACAGTGAAATAACATCTTTCACTGTTGCTATCACAGAAAATTTTCTGTATAATTAACTTGAAATGACAGTATCACTTACAGTAAGTACTTGAACCGTAACTGGAACGATGAAATTTCTGTAATATTACGGTGCAATTTTGTTCATAATTACGGTGAACCCACTAATTTTACGGGCCCGAGCTGCCGGTGAGGTCACCTTAAAATTACGGCTTTTTCTTTTTTTTTTACAGTGAAGCTAACGTCATTTCCTCTTTCCAGGGATAGGGAGAGGATTTGTGTCGCTGAGTTGTCAATAACATGAGTCTGTCTGGAAGTGGTTCTACCACAAGAAGGTGGACATATTGAACATGTGCTCCATACTGGCTAGCTCTCCGCATTGTAGTATGAGTAAGCCAAGTTCCTTGTAATACGTATTTTGTATAATAAACAATGTACGAACCATTTTCAATGGATGACATTTCGTGCCCCATTTGTATATGTACACAGGTCGGGAAAGCAATAAGGGACGTTCACCACTCTTTGTTTTTCATTTACACAACTTGATAAAGCTTGTCTGTATAAAAGCTCTAACATGAAGATAAATTATTTTTTAACATTAAAAATTATACGAAGTAATACTGACCTATAGGTGGGTTTCATGTGACGTCAGGATGCTCTCACCTGCCATGTTTGAGGCCAATTTTATTTGTCGTTTGCAAGGAAATATTCACCACGTAGTTTTCTTTACATTTGCACCAACTGCACGTTTGTTTAAAATACTGGATGTCTGCGTTAGTATCTCCCGCCCATCCGCTTGAATTCCGTACCCTTATAAGAACTGGCCTCAATTATGTCTGCTCGAAGCCACAATGCAACAGTTTGTGACGTAGGTGAAACACACCTATTGGCTCCGCGGGAAGTAACAACCCATTTCGACCATTCCGTATTTTTTTTTACAATTGTCAAGAATAGAATACTACACATGTCATACTGTTGCATGTCTTGAACGTCAATTATTACAGCCAAACTTTAAAACGCTATGCAACATTAAAAGGATAGGATGTTGAATTTAGTTTCCTTCTAACAAAATAGTTTGTTTCAATTTCACTTGATGCACAAATAGGTCAATCGGGATTCGACCTACAGATATAATTAGGATGCGAACCACACGATGCAATGTGCCTCCACAGGAAATCGAACCCAGGAGTTCTTGATTACAAGGCGATAACGTTGCCTCTACGCCATAAGAGCGTGCATATTTTTGGTTCGATTTTGTAACATTGAAATACGTAAATGTGTGGATTTAAGTTTATAATTAATTCCACAACGAAGTAAAGGCGCTCTATGTAAAAAAAAAGGAAAGATCGAGGTCAGAATTAGATGATTTAAAGATAACAATAAAGTGTCTTAAGTGCACTTACCACCCCTTCTTCTTCACCTTGCTCGCCATCCGTTTCTGCCTGATCCGATTGCGGATGTCCCTGCACATACAGACAGAGAAGAGTAAGAACAAATCCATGGAACATCTTCATCCTTACCGACCTTGATCTACAATCATCAGGAGAATTTATCCCTGGAACATTTATAGACTCTTGCTATCAGTGTTCAATCAATGCAGGACATTACACAGTCGCCATCCTGTGGTCGAAATATTGCGTCATTAAGTAGCACTGCAGACAGGAACACACATCCTCTTAGTTGTCAACATTCTATTCCATGTGATTGCAATCTTCCCACGACTCATATGCATGCTCACAAACTCTCTCTAGTTTCCGTAGTGTTATTATAGTAGAATACTGTCGTGATGTTGGTAAGAAAGCGTGGAATTCCATTATTCAAAGTATTACACAAAACGTTACGAAATCTTTGGACACTTAAGCAATTGGCAATCACAGAATAAATACAACATATTACACGTAAGGATGGCTACAAGCAAAGTCTTGTATCTTCCACACTAAAAAAGATACAGCAGTCTTGTTTCGACCTCATGTGCCGTCCTTACAACCAACTCTTGATACAGATAAAATGAATCAATAAAAACAAATAAAAAATTGTGAGAACATAATGATCACGATAATACAATAAAGATAATTCGAATAAATATACAATGGTATGAATATGCAAGGATAAAATAATACATTGAATTGATTAATATGTATACTGTGGTGTAAAGATAAATAATATTATCAGTAGTGTGTGTGTGTGTGTGTGTTAGGTATTCATTATATGGTGTGTAAATGTAGGTGCAATATTAATATATGTAGGTTAATGTAGTTGTCGGGACAATATTAAGTTCTTCAGGTTTTTTTCTTAAACTATGGTTGCAAATAATGTTAGTCAATGGTGCAGGGAGTTGGTTCCATTCCCTAATCCCTGTAAAAATGAAGGACTTGTTATAGGTGGCGGTGTTATGTATGGGGATAGAGAGCTTGAGACTTTATTACACAATATAAAAGGCAGGAATATCAAAACATGTCAGCCAGAAGGAATGGTGAATGTTACTGTCCTCAATAGACTTCATGCTGTGAATAGTATCCATAACAAGTAAAGGAAACTGTATTCCATGACATAACACGATTGTGAGAGCATTTCGAATCCTACAGGACTCGTCGGTTTGTGCTCCAGAAGAAGAAGCTCCTGAAGGATTCCGCCCCCCACATTTCTATCACGGAGAACCTCACCCGGCAGATCCTGCAACTGTTTCACCAGGTAAGAAATAGTGGAACTTTCCAGCGTGTGTGGATGTCTGATGGCAATATCTTGGCACTGCACAACAACGCCACAGTGAAAATTGACAGCTTGGACGACCTAAGTAAGTATAGACAATGACAAACTCTAACCTCGGCTGGCACTCATTACATACAATAATTGACACTATTAATTCACTCACTTCAATTGTGGTTCTCAACTTTATACACATATGTATATTCTACTTATATCCTTCTCCTTTAAATAACTTAATTTCCATTACACATATATATTTTATATATACTATATATATACACTTTTTTTCAATCATTTTATTAATCATGAGGTTTGTTAATTTGAACGCAAAAAGGCAAAAGGCCGATGTTGTGCTGTGTCAGTGCCAGATAGTTCGTTGGACACCCCTGAAAGATGTTCCCTGATATTTGCAAGAATAGCCACTCTCCCCCCCCCCTTCCCCGAGGCCAAGGTAGAGACGACAATGCTCGGGCTGTAAATAGCTTTCCTCCCTCCCCGCATGGCAATGACCCGACACCCGCCGTGGCGTTGCACTGCCTGAGCGTGGCGAACCGGAGATTCCTTGCAAACTTGTATCCGCAAGTAGAGGACTTCGCAATCCCAGATAACACAGAAAATATCACGGTGAGCCACATCAATATTAACCGGCTGAAGAACAAAATAGATCAAATTGCAGCTTCAAACATAACTAATTTCACTTACTTTGCAATCACCGAGACTTGGCTAGATGTTTCTATTCCAGATCGGCACGTTGAAATTGAAGGGTTCAAAATGTATAGGCTCGATCGTGGCTCTTCTAAGCAAGGGGGCGGCATTATTGTTTACGTAAAAACCGACGTAAGTAGTGTATTTTTAGGGCTTCAAAGCAATACTTGGTACGAGGCCTATTGTTTTATTAATTTAACCACAATGGTAAACCTATTTTTGATGATGTTTCTGTATACTATTGCAAATCTGCATTTTTTCACCTCATACTTGGTACGAGGCCTATTGTTTTTATTAATTTAACCACAACCTATTTTCATGATGTTTTGTTTATTTTATATTATTGCAAATCTGTGTTTTTTCACCTCATACTTGGTACGAGTGTCATAATTTCTTTCGAGTTAAATTACGCAACATTACGCAACATTGCATGGCTCGTAAGGTAGCCTGTTGCGCAATGTTTACGCAACAAGTTATTACGCAGACCCGTATCTAGCGTGTTGTTGGTTATGGCGTAATGGATGTCTTCTGATTGACTTACTGTTTCGGATATTTCATCCGCGCTTAGGTTACTTAAAGGGTTTTCGCATTACAGATCAGTCAGTATCGGGATAGTGTTTTGAAGAGTACGGATGTGTTAGCTGCAGTGTTAAAAGTTAAGTATTTAATTTATTTTAAAGCTACATACTATTTATTATTTTAAGTTTAAAAAGTGTATCAAGTGATTTTTTTTTCATAGTAATTTCGATCAGATTGAGTTTTGATGTGATCAGATGTTACTTGTTGTCTCTGGAAATTCTGTATAAATAACATAGCTGAAAATTTTATCATAATAGCTACAATTATTTTATTTTGAAGGTGGTTCAAGTCGTTTTTTCACACAGATTGAATTTGTATGAATTTGTATTTGTATCGAATTTTGTATTTTTCCCCGAGAAAATTTATATATAAATACCAGAGCTGAAAAAAATATTATAATTATAACTATTGTCTTTTAAGTTACAGTCTATCAATTATCGTAAGTTTAAAAGTGTTTTTTTTCTAATAAATAGAATCTTATTGAATTTTGACTTGATTGTGCGTTTTTGTATTTTTCCCTGAGAAAATTTATATATAAATACCGAGAAACTTCTATTTAAATAACACCTCGTGAAAATGACAACTCGTATAACCGACTTACCACTCGAACCGCTGCACAAGATTTTTGCGTACACATTCGACGGAGGTGAGGATGTCGCGAGGCTCGTCGACTTAAACAAAATAGCGCCTGAATTTCGTCCACCGTGCGAGATGATTTTTATGGACAATCTTCGCAAAATAAGTGGTATGAAAAACTTGCAGAATACTGATTCTCTTTTTTGGGCTGCAGGCAAAAAGTTGGCTGATAGGATGGACGAGCTTCATGAGGAGAGGGAAGGAAGGAGACGATATACGGACTATTGGTATGAGTCAAACGCGGAAACAGACAGCATCATCACACAACTTATTGCATTGACTGAGGCGCGAACTTTCTTCCTAAACTCGCATGATATATAAATAAAATACCATCACCATGAAACCCAAAGGTGTCGTCTATCAGGTACCATAGGAGAACCATGGTCGAACCATGTTAAGAATGTCACATCAATAATACTAGCTTGGGAATGTCATGGCCTTCTTTTTTCTCTATAAAAAAGAGAGAGAGGGTCATGTAACTTGTGGTTTGCTTGGCTAAGGGGAATTTCCTGAGATTTTTTTCCATTCTAAATATTCCTGTGCGAGTGTGTGTGTGTGTAGAGATTGATGTGCTTATGTATGTGTGTAAACATTAAGGCATTGTCTTGTTAAGAATATTACATCGATAATACTGTCTTGGGAATTTTATGCCCTTCCCTTTTCTTTATAAAAAGAGAGAGAGAGGGTCATGTGATTTGAGCTGAATAGTTGGCTAAGGGGAATTTCCTAATTACTTGTTTTGTTACAAGAATTCTTTGCATTCCAAACATTCCTAAGTGTAGAGATTGATGTACTTACAGCTATGTGTGGGCATTAACCTGTTAAGAATGTCACATCAATAATACTGGCTCGGGAATGTCATGACCCCTCCCCCCTGTGACGAAGTTACGTGAATTGGTGTCTGCAAGTGTAGTACTACGTTCTGGAGCAGTGTAGTGTGTGATGTATGGTTACATGATACGTGCTAACTAATCAAATAGGAAAATAGTTTGACCTAAAAGAGATGAGTGGAGAAGGTTACATAATTTAAAACTACATAATTACATCAAGAAGACTTAGGTGAACAGGTCATGTGGCACGAATGGGAGAGGAAAGAGGAGTTTACAGGATTCTTGTTGGGAGACCTGATAGTAAGAGACCTGTAGGAAGGGCAAGACGAAGATGGAGGGACAACGTTGAGATGGACCTGAAGGAATTCGGTAGGGATGGAAAAAGAGTATATATATATATATGCTTGCTCAAGATAGGGACAGATGGAAGGCCTGTATTGCTGCAGCTACGAATCTTTGGGTTTAAGAAGGCTAGAAAGTTCGTTAGTTAGTTATGAAAGCACATGCCACTATATAAAAAATACAATCCCTGGCATAGAATGAACTTTTAAAAAATAAAATTTATTTCCACATAATGAACCTCAACCTATACAATTGTACATTTTTTAATCTGCAGTATTTAAATTAAACAGACTTAAATAAGAATTGGAAGTACGTACATAATAGAATAGAATCAACAGTTAAATAATGTATAAACCAAGAAAAAAGTAAGTAATGGTTCGCATAACCTAATAGAAATAGACTTAGGTGTTTAAAGAACAGCATGTTTAGAAGTAACAAAAAAAAAGAGATTACTTGAAAAGTAAAATTAACGCAATTGAAATAAAAGTATTAGAGGTGCAAATGAATTTAGAAAGGGGTGGCAACCTAAAGTAAACTTGATGAAAAATGGCTGACTATTTTAAATAGATGGAAGAATTGCTTTAATGACTTTTTAAATGTTCATGTAGGAGATAAATCAGAAATATATGAAGCAGAACCTATAGTTCCAGAAACTAACTTGATTGAAGTTAAAGATGCTAAAAACATAAATTATTAGATTTTGGAATACCTAAGAATTTTGTTAATATGTCTGACAAATGTACAATGCATGAAAGGTTATAAAACAAAGATGCATCATATCCATTGCTTTTTAATTTTGCCTTAGAATATGCTGTTAGGAAGGTAAAAGAAACTAACGAAGTACTGTGACTCAACTGTTAGCATATGCAGATGATGTAAATACAATTAAGAATAATGCTAAAATATTTTTTTTAAAAGCAAGAAAGAAAGTTAGTAAAGAGAAAAGTACAGGCCGAAACTAACTTGTTTGATCCAGTTTCCAAATTTAAGTAATACTTACAAATGAAAATGATATTAAAGAGGAAATGAAAAAAGAAGGCTTAATGCATGTTATTTTTCTCTGTCTTCTCGTTTAATCTCTAAGGAACTAAAAGTTAAAATACACAATAACAGTAATTTTGCCTGTGGATGCGAAAACTTGATCTCTTGCATTGACATTGAGAGTATTTAAAAATAAGATCCTTAGGAAAATATTTTAGCCTAAAAGGGATGAAGAAACAAGTGAATGGAGAAGGTTACATAATTTAGAAGTACATAATTTATGTCAATTTCCAAGTATTGTTAGATTGATGATTAAATCACGAAGACTTAGGTGCGCACGAATGAGAAAGGAATAAAGGACACTTTACAGGAATCTTGCTGGGAAACCTGATGATAAAGGACCAAAACAAAGATGTGGATGGACCTAAAAGAAATCTTTAAAGATGGAATACAATAAATATAAATTTTACTCAGGATAAGGACAAATTGAACTGTAACCATGAATTTTCGGCTTCAAGAGGGCTAGAGAATTAATTAATTAATTAATATTTAATGTAATATGGTTTCACATATTTTTAAAAAAAAACCAAAGGTAGTAACATGGCATTCATATTGACAAGAGAATTTCTACAAAACTTATTTTCCTCGGAAGTTTACTAATAGCAGTTACATTCTTGAGACATGTTTGACTAATCGCGAAGGTGAGGATGACAGTACGTTCCATCGTTCCTATATAAACGTTTCAACGTACGTTGAATTACACGTGGGAACAATATAAGACCTTAAGGAACTACGTAACAAAAA
This sequence comes from Lepisma saccharinum, assembly GCF_977018435.1. Taxonomy (NCBI): domain Eukaryota; kingdom Metazoa; phylum Arthropoda; class Insecta; order Zygentoma; family Lepismatidae; genus Lepisma; species Lepisma saccharinum. The sequence goes on along the minus strand of NC_139229.1, from coordinate 197,460,979 downwards.
CAGTAAAAGAGGCGAAAAGAAATTATCTCCTTCAACAGATCTATTCTGGTAAATATCCAGGCAACAATAAATTCAAGATATTTAGTTTGTTAACGGGAAATGACAAAAAAAACAATCCATCACATCTATTGAACACAATAATGAAATAATTACAGAAGCTCCGAGGGTGTCGAATGTCCTGAATTACCACTTTGCTAATGTCGGAAAGTCAATATCGAATATATTCGCAAATGATTTAACGCTCAAGAAAAATGAAACTAGCAAGCAAATTGAAAACTCCCGTCAATCTAGAGAAGCCAACTTCATTTTGACACCCGTCTCACATGATGACGTAATGAAAATACTTCAAAAACTGAATGTCAGAAAGGGTCCAGATTTCGATGGAATAAGTAATCGCATATTATATCTGCTCGCCCCATGGATTACAGAACCTCTCACCGATATAATTAATTCATCCATAAAAAGCAAAATCATTCCCAACTGCTGGAAATACGCAAGGGGGTCCCCAAAGCAATTAAATAATTATCGGCCTATATCGATAACTTCCTCATTGTCGAATTCTTGAAAAGATAATAGATAAACAATTAGAACAATACTTACATTGTAACAACCTAATTACTAACAGACAATTCGCTTTTAGGAAAAATCACTCAACAGAATTACTCCTGCATGAACTGTTACATAACTGGCGGCATGTATTAGATCGTAAAGGAAAGCAATACATTGGCACAATTTCACTCGATATTAGTAAAGCATTCAACAGTGTTCAACCAAAGTTATTAATACAGAAATTATATCAGCAACTCAATTTTTCTGCTACTGCATGCAACTGGATTGAAAGCTATTTGCACAATAGGAGTATCGATACAAAAGTTGGCAACTCGATTTCGTACGGTCTGAATGTATCTCTTGGTGTACCTCAGGGATCTATTCTGACCCCAAAACTTTTTAATATGTTTGTAAATGATATCGCAAGCAAGAAATTTGGGTTTGAATTGTATCTATACGCAGACGACTGCCTCCTGTACTGCGCATCTAACAAATGAGAAAAAGTCATTGCAAATATTGAAAAAAGCATGCCCGAAGTTCTTGAGTGGTATCAGTCTAACATGTTGGAAGTGAACGAGTCTATGACTCAAGTAATAATATTATCCACGGAAAACAATAACATCACGCAAGTTGACAATGTCAAAATAGGTAATTCGAATATAAAACCAAGTGAGAGTCTAAAATATCTTGGTGTGTACCTAGATAAGAATTTATCCTTTTCACAACATGTGAAGATTATTTGTGCAAGTGCAGCACCTAGAATCAAACAGTTTCAATATGTCTGAAAATGTGTACACCTTGCTCACAAATTAGCATTCTACAAAGCATTTATTAGGCCGTTACTTAAATAGTGTTCCTCTGTACTCTATGTGATTAACATACAAAAACCCAACAAATTAGAAAAAATGCCAAATTGGGCAATTCGTACTATGCGAAATACACCACACATGACTTCAGGATCAAGCAGAGAAGAACTGCAACTACCCACGCTTGAATCCAGACGAAAATATGCGTTCCTACTCAAAATTCATCAGGCAATTCACACACACAACCACTTACTAAGCGGCAAGGTAATTATATGTAGTAACATGCATTATCCCAATCTGCGATCTAATAACACCAATAGTATCCGAGTACCAAAATGTAACAATGCAAGATATGGATCAAATTTCCTATCATCGCTGGCAAGTAAGGTGTGGAATCAACTGCCTGTAGCCTGGAGAAAGGATATACATTTGGCCAAATTTAAACAACAAATTAAGATGTTAATCTACGAATACTGACACCGTGCCTCATTAACCTCATTGCCTCCTTCACATATACTTACTTAATTTGTTTTTATTCCTTGTGTATTTTTATTCCATGTGTCTTTCAATTATATAAGTGCACTTATATTTTCCATATTTTATACATCTACAAACATTTAGCAGAATTGTATAGCTTAACAAATTAATCCATGTAGGGCAAAAAGCTGTTTCTATAGTAAGATAATCCGTGTAAAAATACTGTAAGCTTAAGTGTAATCCTACTTCAAATAATAAATAAATAAAATAATCCTTTCATTCGGTCCTACGTGGTCAGCACATCGAATCCTATCGCCGCTGTTTTCTAGCCATAGAGACCAGAGCCCCCTATTTTTGAGCAGTTCCACGAATATGTCATTCACTACAGAAAAATTTCTATGTAAGTGAGCATACGGCGATAAGTGGATTTTAATAGTAAATTTTCAAGGGCAACTTCTACCACCGTCGTAGCGTTAGGCAACCGACATAACGCTTTGCAGGGAAGCGAGAATTTCAGTATCTGGTTGTCCCAATTTTATTGCCGGTGTGTGGACCTTCTAAATGTGTTGTTTTGTAATTTACGATATTTAATAAGGGCAGCGCTATGGACATAACTGAAGATTCCTGTAAGAAAATCCTTAGATTAAGAATACATCCAGTAAACATTTCACATCTGCAAGAAGGAAAGAATCAAATCACATTCAATCATAATCCGCAATATCGTTAGGGAAAGCCACCTGCTAGAATGTTCCAGATCAACTTTCTAATGTCTGTGTATATATATCGTCCTGTTTTGTACCTTGTTACATTTGTACTTGGTGCAGAGTCTGAAGAAGACCTTGCTAGAAGGTTGAAACGTTACGTTTAGTTTATGTTTTATAATAAAATAAATTTCTGCCTTGGTCAGCATATTGAGTTTTTCATATCATGCAAACAAGGCTTAATGGTGTTACAGTATTTGTTGGTGTTTACCATAAATATGGAAGTACTGCGCAATTTACATAAAATTTCTTGCCTGATCATTAAGCCGTACCATAGAAGTGTACCATTAAAATTCCTTTGAATTACACCCTGTAACACGATTTTTGTTCCTGTGTAGTGAGTGTTATTTTCTAAAGGTTTCTGACCGGAAACCATAGAAAATGCCTATTATTCCCCTCAAACTTTGTTTTTGTGACCAGGACAGTGTTATTTTTTAATTTTACCTGTTTTCAATGAGAAAATATACGAATTCGTGTTTTGCATTTACATAAAAAAAGACAAACACATATACATCAAAAGTGACATATATTTGCACTCTAGTTGTGATCAAAATTATTGCAAAAGATTTAAAAATGAGTAGTTTTCCGGGATTTACGATTATGCTGTACATTACTTTCACGAATCAGCCCCCAAATATAGTCTCCCATCATGTTCTCGTTATACTGGCCTTGGTAGCGACGTTGGAAGTCCAATATATCTTGATGGAAACGCTCGCCTTGCTCCTCCGAGTACCCTTCCATGTTATCCTTAAATGTATGAAGGTGAGCATCGAGGACATGCATTTTCAGGGACATCCTGCAGCCCATTTTGCCGTAGTTCTTCACCAGAGTCTCAACCACTTCCACATAGCTCTCGGACTTATGATTGCCCAAAAAGCCCTTAACCACTAAGACAAAGCTGTTCCAAGCTGCTTTTTCATTCTCACTGAGCTACTTGGGAAATTCTTCGCACGCCAAAAGCTTCTTCATCTGTGGGCCGACGAAGACACCGGCTTTGATCTTTGCATCAGACAGCTTAGGAAAGAATTCTTGAAGGTACTTGAAGGCTGCTGACTCCATATCTAAAGCTTTGACAAATTGTTTGATCAGGCCCAATTTAATATGGAGTGGAGACATTAGCACCTTGTGGGGATCTACCAGTGGCTCCCACTTGACGTTGTTTTTTTCCCACAGAGAACTCTGTCCTCTGTAGCCAGTACCTCGTCTTGTAGTGCGCTTTGGTGTCTCTGCTGTCCCATAGGCAAAGATAACAAGGACACTTGGTAAAACTGCCTTGGAGACCCATTAGAAATCCTATGATTTTGAAGTCTCCGATGACTTCCCACCCATACTCATCAAATTTCAAGGTATCTAGCAATCGCTTTATGCTGTTGTAATCCTCTTTGAGGTGGACTGAGTGAGCTAGTGGAAGAGACCGGTATGTATTTCCATTATGAAGAAGCACGGCTTTAAGACTTCTGGACGAACTGTCAATAAAGAGGCGCCACTCATTTGGACTGAAGTCAATTCCAATTGCTTCAAACAGATTGGTGACATTGTGGCAGAAGCAGAGTCCATCTTAACTTATGATAAAGCTGGAAAAACTTTGATGACGCTTCCTCTGATCTGTTATTTGCACACTTTCATCTAATAAATTCCACTGCTTAAGTCTGGACGTCAAGAGTTCTGCATTGGACTTGGTGAGACCAAGATCTCTTATTAAGTCATTAAGATCTTTTTGATTGGGGTAGTACGGGTTTCTCTCCTCGGCTCGAAAATTGTAATTATCAAGATCAAAGATCAATATCTTCCTCGCTCTCTGACTTACTACTTTCGTCTGAAGAGGGCAGCTTTTTCTCCGGAGGAGTGGGCATAGGAGACTCAGGGCAATGTGGCACAGGGGCGATGGACGAAGGTCTGCCATATACTTGCAGCCTCTTGATGCCATTGTAAACGTGTATCTAATTAGGCAGCTAGGACGACTATGAACCGCTTCAAACTGCACGATTTGCACTGTTCTTGCTGGCAGAATGCCAAGACCTGTCCATTTCAGTTATAGAGGAGATCAGTATATTACTACAGCGCGCAATATGACACGTTATTTATCTTCTTTATTCGTAATGAGAAAAAACGTGTACTGGAAAAGGGTAAATCTCAAAACATCATTGTCCTGGCTACAAAAACAAAGTTTGTGAGGAATAATAGCCATTTTCTATACTTTTGGAACACAAGGAATTAGGAAATAACAATTATTACCCAGGAACAGAAAAAAATAATTTTTTTGTTACATTGTGTTATTATTACTTTTCAAACAATGCATTTATATTTCACACCTGTATACATTGCTACAGCTCGCCGGCTCACACATGATAAGGAATAAATATCCTACCCCCTATTCTGGTTTGGCTCTATTTTAATGACGGAGACTCATACTCGATCTCGTGTCCCTAGGCCACGCAGAATCTGGGCTTGTTCTTCAATGTAAATTAATATCAAGATGTCCGTCAAAACAGACCTTTGTGATAAACTATAGTAGGTGGGGCGAATGCAACAGAGACAGACATTAGAAAGTCATGCACTTCTTCATATGTTACACTGGTTGTTCTCTGAATTAATTCACGTTAAAATGGCATTTGAAAATGATTAACTAATAGTTATTGTCAGCTTAAGAGCATATGCGCTAAGAAGGATACAGAAGCAGCTGCAAGGTTAGGGACCCTCTTTGTATGGATCACGTAAAATTTGAATATCAAAATATCTTTATGTGAAGATGTGGTCCACCCAAATCTTTGACAGGTATCCAGTAGTTATCCCACGCAAGACAGTCTTGCGCTGTCACTACTGTTTACATACTAATTATTCTTACTGTGCTTTAAAAGGTTTCTTACTTTTAGGAAAATTTCATATCGAAGCAACACGCGACAAGCGACACGTGTCTTCTCTTAGTAACTGGCTCTCAGTGATAAATGCAACCAACCATTCAGCTTGTGTAGTCTTTGCTTGTTTGTCCCTCGGACTGAGTTCTTTTTCATACCGTGAATCATGTCGCCCAGGCCTGTTGCTCGCGCATGCGCAGTTAATATTTTGCTTCAGACATCGTGAAATACCCGTGAAGCTTTAGGATTTCAACAATTGAACGCAGGCTTGTGTGACATATGTGCCTACAGCTGTGTGAAACGTTGCTGTTGATCGTATTGTTCTGTAGAGGTATGTGTCGCTTGTCACTTCGGTCTGCAGCTACAGTGAGAACCGTTGCTGTTGACTGGCTCGTTCCCAAACGACTTGGAACATTCACATCAAGCAACAGGAGTTAATTCAGTCTAAAGCAAAACATGCACGAACAACAAACCGAGGCGACACGATACACGATATGGAGAGAAAGTCCCAGTCCGAGCGACATGCGACACGAGTAGCTTATTTCAGTTATGAACAATCTATGAAGATGTAATTGAATTCATTGTCACTCGCCTTCTTAGGGAGAACTCACACCGAAGCGACACGCAACACATGTGGCTTGGGAACGAGCCAATCAGCAGCAACGTTTCACACCTAAGCTGCATGACAGGCCACACACGCCTACGCTCGATTGGTGAAGTCCTCAAACGACACGGTCGCCGATCACTTGTCGCTCCGGTGTGATTTCTCTCTCCATCACGATAAATGTATTCACATAATAGCCAATGAAAAATATTAATGAAACTAGAATTAGAAAATTTGCAAGATGTGGGTTCATTATTATAACATAACATTACGTACAGTATAATTGAATGTGCAGTGAATTATTTTTAAAATTTAAATATCTACCGTCAGCATAGTTGTCTTACTTCTCTATGAAATAGATCGGTGTTCTCTAAATGTGAATGTATTGCCCAAGCGTGTTCTTTATATAGACACAAATTGTATCTTTAAAATACGTTGAAGTTAATGTGACTATAATTGAGATTATATTCAGAGAAGGAGACGAGAACGAGAGAGCGTTTACATAACTTGGGGCAAGAACGAGATTTACAGTATGAAAGGGAACCAGACTGTCTCACTTCCTTTCGTTCCAATTTCTGTAGAGCCTCCAGAAGGCACGTATCTAGATATACACCCAACCAAGTATGTCAGGAATAATAATAATAATAATAATATGATGTTTAAGTTAAAATCATATTATTATTACATAAATAGGTAAAAGGATCGAATAACTTCACGTATTCATTATCTAGCTTACCTGTAATTAAGATCGGTATAATTTGCATACAAACAAGTGCACTGGCAAAGAAATTCATTTCAAATTGATGAAGAATTGAATTTTTATTGAATAAAATTAAATGGTATATCCCGTTGGCGAAAAGTAAAGTTCCTGATTAATATTTTATACATATTGTTATAAATAGTAGCGTGCCAGCATAAATCTTTAGTACTGTCCTTCGAAGTCCCATGATTCCAATCTGCCTTCCAATAAGTTCAAACTGGGGGCCTCCTCGATGGCGCAGTGGTAGTTTCGACGCCTTTTAATCAAGGGGTCTCGGGTTCGATACCCGATGGAGACCCACTCTACACTGAAGGTCCAGTCCCGATTAGCCTTTTTTTTCCAAAAATTGGACTTAAAAACAAGAAGGGAATCAATAAGTTCAAAGGAAATTATAACCATCGATTATGTAATAAGGGCCATGATGGCTCAGTGCCGGACCCTGTGGCCGAGTGGTTATCTCATCGCACTGCAATGTTAGGGATCCCGGGTTCGAATTCCAGAAAGAATTATATTTCCATTATTTAATTTTTGCACTTGTTAAGTCTTTCTTGGGGAGGAGTCCGGACCCCCCCCCCCGAATACGTCATTGAGTCTCCTCAATGAAATTAGTAGTAATTATATCGCCTTGCATTCAAGGGGTCTCACGTTCGATCCCTGGTTGAACTACACAGTAGTCTGGATCCCACTTCATCCTCTATGTCCAATTCCGATTACTCTACTTGAGCATGTAATTCACTTAAAACAAACTTTAATTTCGCTTTAATTTATGTAAGATTCAATTAGGACAGTCTCTGTATTAATGTATTTATCCTTTTGGAAAATAGAAATAAGGCAAATGAAACGCAATGAACAAACAGCCGGGTGAATGAAATCAAATTTGGAGTTTCCCAAATGCTCGGAGCACGGTCAATAGCCGCCCCCAAGGGAAAATACAATGCCAAGGGTAGAAGAAGAAGAAGAAGAAAGCCTCCTTCAGGGGGCACGCCTTCTGTACTAAAACCTCGTCAGAGTATTCTATTGGCAAACGGCTGTACTTGTAGGACTCGAACATCCGAGAACATAGCGACGTTAGACAGAAGATACCAAAGGCACATTGAGGTCTTGAAAAAGATATCAATATTTGCACTCACAATGGACCTCTCAAATTGAATAAAATTAAAATTAGTTTACTCAGGAAGGATGCAAGAAAGATCTGCAAGGTAAAATTTTTGCAGTAACTTAGAATCGGGCACTACACGCCGATCCAAAAAATAAGATATTTGGTAGCTAAATATCTTTTAAACTATAGAAGTGATAAACCATTTTTCAATATTCACTGTTAAGATTCATCTTTTGCAATCAATATACCACAAAGCTCATTCAAATGTCTCAAATGGTTTTCGAGTAAAAGTGTACGGAATGAAGGTCTTTTTTCCGCTGCCCATGATATGGCCTCTTCATCATCAACAGATGTGCTAATTCTTGGAATGATTTGCCATGTATATCTGATAAAAAACTCTAAACCTCTTCAACAGATATGTTATTTCTTGGAAGAATTTTCCATGTATATCAGATAAAAGAAACTTTTAAACTCTTCAAAAGAAGTGGTTTATCTTGGATTGAATTGACATGTATATCAGATAAAAGAAACTCTGAAGCACTTCAACAGATGTGATATTACTTGGAATTAATTGTCATGTATATCGGATAATATAAACTCTTAACCTCTTCAACAGATGTGGTATTTCTTGGAATGAATTGCCATGTACATAAGATAAAAGAAACTCTTAACTTCTTTAACAAATGTGGTATTTCTTAGAGTATTTTGTCATGTACATAGCCTACATCAGATAAAAGAAACTTAACATCTTCAACAGATGTGGTATTTCTGGGACGTTTATGCCATGTATATCAGATAGAGGAAACTCTTAATCTATTCAGCAGAAGTGGTATTTCTTGGAACGTTTCGCCATGTATATCAGATAAAAGAAACTCTAAACCTCAACAACGGATGTGGTATTTCTTAGACGGAGTTGCAAAGTACATAATTAAAAATAAACTATACAGGGTGATTCAAAAGTCGCGCGACATAGGACAACTCCGTTATTTATGCAAATACCGAAAAAACGATAGAGGGCAAAATTGTTGGACATATGTTTGATATCATGACCGTGATGTTGCATTTGTATTATTTTCATTGTGTGCAGGAAACAAGAACAAAATTGTTGGAAAATAAGTTTTAAATCATGACCGTAATGTTGAATTTTTCTTTTTTTTCCAGTAATCAACAACAATGTCCCAGTACACAATTCAGGAAAGGGTGGAAATTGTTCTTATCCATGTTGCAGGGATGAGTCTACGGGAAGCTGCGGTGGAATATCACAGACGGCATCCAGATCAACCACAGCCACATCATGCAACCATTGGTCGTTTACTGGAGCGGTTCAAGGCAACAGGCAGTATCCATGACAAACGACGGTCTGGGCGGCCACGTACAGCAACAGATCATGCAACCTCAGCAAGCGTACTAGCTAAGCTGACAGTCAGTCCAACACGGTCAACACGAAAAGTGGCTCAAGAATGTGTCATCAGTCAAGCATCCCTGTCCAGGATACTATCCAGAAATCATTTCCATCCATGTCGTGTGCATTTTGTCCAGGATCTACATGGAGATGGCACAGATAGACGGGTGCAGTTCTGTGAGTGGTTTACTGAAAGACGAACGCAGCAGCCACACCTTGAAGCTGATATTCTTTTCAGCGATGAGGCCTGTTTCCATCTAAACGGAACAGTGAATAGACATAACGCTGTGTATTGGGCAACCGAGAACCCATACATTGCTGTAGATCCTCATCATCAGACTGACCCAAGGTTAAATGTGTGGTGTGGCATACACGGGGATGTTCTCATCGGTCCCGTATTTGCCACTCCGTGCGGTTGCTATTTCTATTGCGATTGTCAATTTTGTTGTTCTGTCGTAAATGGAGTACGGCTATGACATTCATTTGTTTGTGTTTCTTTCCGTTTGCCATTTTGACAGTCATTTTGTTTTGTTTTGTTTGTGATTTCAAGCAGACTAATAAATGGTCCATCGGCTGTCGCAACAATTACGCTCATGATTTCCAACAATGTATTTCCTACACTTATGCCCTCTATCGTTTTTTCGGTATCTGCACAAATAACGGAGTTGTCCTATGTCGCGCGACTTTTGAATCACCCTGTATATCCTCTTCAACAGATGTGATATTTCTTGGAAATAATTGTCATGCACAGTGGGATCCATGAGTATAACCATGCAAAGTGTCCACCACTATGATCGATTTGACCCAATAGGAGCTTCAAGGATTAAGAGCAAACTCAATGCAAGCTGTAGACAACTTCTGCACTAGCATATATAAAAATCCATCTCTTGAAAACACATACGATGCAAGTGAAAAATTAATGAAAATAGTAATGGACAATTTGCATGGTAATACTCATGGATACCACTGTACATCATGTAAAAGAAACCTTTAACCATTTCAACAGATGTGGTATTTTTTGGATAAGTTACCATGTATAACAGATAAAAGAGACTATTAACCTGTTCAAGAGACGTGCTATTTCTTGGATGGAGTTGCAATGTACATCAGATAAAAGAAACTCTCCAAACTCTTCAACATATGTGGTATTTCTTGGATGGACTTACCATGTACATCAAGTAATATAAACCTTATAACCTCTTCAACAAATGTGGTATTTCTTGGATGTATTTGCCATGTACTCAACGTAAAATAAACTCTATAACCTCTTCAACGAATGTGGTATTTCTTGGATGGAGTTGCCATGTACATCAGATAAAATAAACTCTAAAACATCTTCAACAGATTTGATATTTCTTGGAAGGAGTTACCATGCACATCAGATAGAATAAACTCTATAACCTCTTCAACAGATGAGGTATTTCTTGGATGGAGTTGCCATGTACAGTGTCTCTCAAAAGTTTTAGGACAACGACATTTTAACCTAGGCAACCCAATTTACACAAGGAGTTGGTGGGTTGCCTGTAGAGTTTGGCTCAATTTTAAGGGTTGCCACATGCACAATAGATATTTATGAAATACGCGAAAGAATTAAAAACAAATATTATTGTATAAAATTATAAAAATATCACTATTACATCGCAAATGACAAAATTCTTTCTGAAAGAAAAAATAATAGGTTTTCTAGTATTTCATCGCTGATGAGTCTACAGAAAGGAAAAGAGTTGAGAGGAAACGAAAGCTCATAAAAGATAGGAGAACAGAGAAAGGGGAAGAGGAAAAGTAAATGTGGGAAGAAAATAGACGACAGAAGTAGATAGGAGAAGTAATGAAGAGAAATGAAAAAGATTCGAGGAGAGATCAGGAAAATGGAGCAAGAGGAGACACGAGGAGAAAAACGATATGAGAGAAGAGGAGGAGAGGAGAGGAGAGGAGGAGACGAGAAGAGGAGAAGAGGAGACGAGAAGAGGGGAGTGGAGAGTAGGGTAAAAGAGAGAAAAAAGAGAAGAGCGATAAGAAAAGTACAGTGGAGTCGAAAATCTAAGACAGGAGAGGAGATAAGTGGAGTGGAAAGAGTGGAATTAAGAAAACATGCGAGAACAGTGGGAAGGTGATATGAGATAAAAGCAGAGGAGAAAGAGTGTAGAGAAGAACAGCAGGGACTAGAGACGAGAGGAGAGAAGAGGTAGTTGGAGAAAATATTGTCTCGGCGTCAAGAATTGATGCATTGATCAAATTATCGACCTGAAACATTCAATAACATTTTGAAATGTATTGGAGAATGTATTAGATTGGTGCGATATGTCTTATGGCTTTCAGAGCAAAATAAAATGTTCCACGTAAGATATTTGATTTTACCTGCGATGATATCACTAAAAACATGAATGTAATTTTAATATTTTTAAGAATTATGAAATTTCTCTCCACTTCTCGGTTCGGTGAAATGGAGATTTTGTAATATAATATTTCACTCCCCCATCGTTAATTCCAAACTGATTCATTCCGTTTCACACAGTGTGGACAATGAACACAATGGGATATGTCTAAAACTTATTAAAATTTTCTGCCACCGGAGGAGTTTGAACCGACAACCACCAAGTTGACAATCCTTAACGGTAATCATTATCCTACAAGCTGTCGCTCTTGAAAACAGGTATAATGTAGATGTAACTCTCATCCTACATGTAATGTGCAAAGAATACTCGTTTGTAACAAAGAAAACGAGGGTAGTACGAATAGGTGCAAACATTTAATGGAGAATTGCACATGATGAAAACTTTTCAGTCGATATTTGTGGAGGTATCCTTGCACTGAACTCGAGTGGGAAAATGAGTAAAATTAGTATGTCCTGAATTGCCACAAATATAAATAGTTATTTCATTAATATTTGTCAATGTCTTTGAAGTAGTACATAATTATCATTAGAGTATCATAATTCGCGATCTTATACATGAAAATATCCCTTTGAACGCGTGTCAATTCATTTATTTGTTGTTTTTTTATATATAAATTCCAGATGCAGAACAATGTAGCCACTATTCACGGCTATTGCAAATAAATGCCACAATACTCTTCATTAATAAAAGGATAATTTAAAAAAAGAACACCTCGTCAGGAGGAGCGAACCTTGTAACGACCCTGCTTGGTCGCCATTTAATTATTATTAGACCTTGCGTGGTCGCTATATTCTTTTTAATCGGATGAAAGAGTTAAGCGGAATGTCCCTGCGAGGCGTACGCTTTTAGTTTAAATGTATTCTTAAAACGTTAACGGTTCCACCTCTGCGTGTACTAGCTTCACTCATTATTAGACCCTGCGTGGTCCCTATATTCTTTTTAATGTTATCAATTATTGGCATTTACACTGTTCAACGTGTTGTTTAGAATAGAAGAGTCCTGCGAGGCTCATTATTAATTGTATTGTCTGAATGCACACAGTTTTAGTTTATATTGTCACGTGCATCTAGTTATTTTCCCACTAGTGATTTCTCAATGTCAAAACCTTGATATTTCTCAGTACGAAGTTTGCAATATGTAAAAAAAAAATGAGTTAGCAACGCGTACTTGTAGTTAAAATTTTCACCACCCATGCGCCACCGCGACTATAAAACCCAGCGCAGCGAGGCCGGAGCTCAGTTGGCTCCCGGATGTCAACTGGCAAACATCCTGGGAAAAACCGGCCATCCAGCCAGAAGCCTGGCAGCCATCCCAGAAGGAAGGAAGGAAGAAGGAAGAAAGAAGAAGAAGAGCCTAGCAGCAACCTAACTACCCAGTCTAGGTGCCAGGTTCTACCTGCCTGGCTTGTCTAGGAGCACCTAGACCTCCTTCCTAACCTGCCGCCCTTGTACAGGAGGCACCGGTCGGCTTGCCGATTCCAAGCTAGCGCCGGGGGTGTCGCGGCATCCTTAAATCCTTTACCCAGCGCCCGCTTGTCGGAGGTGCCGGCTGGCTACGGCCAGTTCCCAGCTGTGGTTGGGGGTATCGCGCACATACTACTTTCTCTTACAGGAGAGCCCGTGACGTCAGCAGCGAACAGCGCCCTAAATAAAATTAGGTCCCTATACTCCCCCTGGCGCCTCACTGCGAGGAATAAATTGAATGGTCCCTTCCCCCCTTTTGAATCCAGAAGTGGTGAATGCACGTGTATGGTAAATATAAATGCACTTAAGTGATAAAGGTTAAAGACTGGTCTGCTAACAGACTTTCTTACGATAAGTTTATAATAAACACACACATATATATATATATAAAGCTGTTGTTCACGTTTTACCCAGCAAGCCCTGAGATATCTAGAATCTGTGTTCAACGACTGGAAGAAGTTAGCACTTATGGGTAGACTTTTGCCGTCCTCCTAATTGAAGTGTTTAGAGTTTGGTAATTGTGTGTAAGTGGACGGAACGTTGCAAAAGAATTTGGGGCCCGACTTAACAGTGCAATTAAGTGAAGCCAACCGAATCGTGCATTAAAAGGACTGTCCAGTGAAAGTGAAAGTGTGGACTGTATTAAACATGGACCAAGAATTTACTGGTATGAACCTGAGAAGTAGAGGAAGGAAGACCTTGGATTCAGAGTCTGGATTTGGTTGCTGTGAAGAACTGGGAGAAGAGGCAGCATATTTCCAGTGTTGCCAGTGCCAGCGCCAAATTAACTGGAACTGTTATGGAAAAGATGTGGCTACCTTCCCTGCTGTAGGAGTTAAATGCCAGACGTGTGAATCTGCACCGCAGACCCAGGTAGCGGAGACCGCAATACAAGAACCAAGTCCGCTGACCAAGCCTCCATCAGACCATTGGTTGTTGGAATGGCTGACGAAAGATAGGGAAGACAGAAGGAAAGAGAAACAGGAGGAAGACAAGGTGTGTAAGAGAGAGGCAATTCAGGATGAAAAGCTGAGAAAAAAGGAACTGTTAGAACTTAGATCCTTAATAGAGTTTCATGAAGAGAAAAGAGAGCTAGAAAAACGAGAAATTGAAGAGAAAAGAGAGTTAGAAAGAAGAGAAATTGAAGAGAAAAGAGAAAAGGACTTTGAAACTCTCAGAGCTTTAATTGAGAGTCAAGAGGAAGTAAGAAAAAAAGAAAAAAAAGAAGAAGCCAAAAGACGAAGAGAAAAAGAGGAAGAAGAAGAGAAGCGTAGAAATGAACTGCAAGCCCTCTTTGCCCAGCAGAGGACTGACATAGAAGGTCTTAAGGCCGGAGTAGAAAGTATCCAAATTACTTCTCAGCAAGATATAGTAAAGGTTGAGGAAAGATTAAAAGAGGCTCTTCAGGAAAAACTAGAACCATTATCTCAGTGGCGCGGACAAGTAGAGATTACAGTGGAGTCCATTGAGAAAGCTGTCCAAAACTTGGGTGACAAGACCGAATCCATCGAGAAAGTCGTGCAGGAAAGGAAGTGATGGAGTCAATGACCTCAACTCTGCGGAAGAACGTAGAGCAGGCAACTGAAGAGAAGGTGAATTCTCTTAGGGTAGAGACAAGGAAGCTTGAAGTATCTCTGCGAAGAGAAATGCAAGATCAGACAGGAACGTTTGTCCAGAGGGTAAGCGAACTTTAGGTTCAGTTCCAAAGATTGAATGTTCAGCCAGAACCCACTCCAGATGTTCATTCCAGCCCTTTTACTCCGGATAGAGATCTGAATCCGGATGCTACTCCTTATGAGCCGCCCAGGTTAGCTGAGAAACCTCTATTCGCTGCCAACAGAATGAAGGCTGATGGAAGAAAGAGGCCTCGATACTTCAGATGGATCGCCACCTAGAAGAAGGCCAGATTTTAAGATGCCTAGAATGGCGGATATCGCCCACATTCCTAAATTTAAAGGCGACATTGAGGCTCAGTCAGCTGAAAAATATCTTCGGGAGCTCAACGTCAGCTTTGAACTTATGCAGGTACCCGAACATTATAGGCTAGAGTTGCTTGCTAGAGTCTTCACTGATAAAGCTGAACACTGGCTTGCAGGAAATATTGATAGTTTCGTGAATCATGTTGACTTTTGCGCCAGGTTCAAAGAAGAATTCGCTTCTGAGAAGGCGAGACAACGGCAGCTAACCGCTGTGAGAAACAGGAGATATTCCAGACTTGTCCACGAAAGTATGGAGAGCTTTGCCTGGAGCGTTTATGCGGCCTATAGAAACCTGAGTGATAACTTTAATGAAGGAGAAGTACTTAATTTGATCATCGGGCAACTTCCTTATAGAATGCGAAACAGTTGTTTAGCACATGTGCCTAGAACTGTAATGACCTAACTCATTTCCTGAAGGATTTTGAAATCTATGATGAGCCAGATGCATGGAGGAACAAAGATGAACCGAAGGGAAAAGAACAGAATCCCTCAAGGAACTATAAAGTCCGGAACATAGAAACGAGGTCAGAAGGTAATTATCAGCGCCCTCAACGTCTCACTAATGAAAGAGGAGGCAGGCGTGATTTTAGAAGAAACTCTTTCCGACCTTACCAAAACCAAAGACGTAGATCTCCTGACCCAAGAAGGATCCGTGAGGGTAGAAGTAGCCCTAGTCCTCCGAGACGACGATTTACGGCTGAGCAGAATGAGATTCGCGGACCTCCATCTCCTAGACAAAACATTACATCGGAGCAGGAGGAGGCCGTAGAAACAGCGCGGGAGTTTCATCAAAATCAAATGTCCCAGTCTAGTCAGACAAACTAGGACCTTGTCTAAATACTTCGTTCCTGTTTAGGCAAGGAACTTCGAAGGAGCGGCCCAAATTAATAGATAAAGATGTCCAAGAGTTACTAGTAAATTTCCAGCTAACAGAAACTGAAGAGACCAATTTACAAAAGGAATTGAAGTCTGCAAGGGAATCCAAAATTAGATACAGATCTCCAGTGGTGAAAGCTAAATTAATGGACTTTACAGTAACCTGTGTGATTGATACTGGAAGTGAATGCTCGATCCTTAATTATTCAATCTGGAATAAGTTAGTAGATAAGATACCTGGCATACAGATCCAGAAAGTTCCAGAGGTGCAATTGGTAGATTTCTCTGGAAGTCATAAGAAGCGTGTATGTGGAAGCAGGCGTGTGGAATTAGAAATTGGTGGTTTAAATTTCAGTACTGAGGTTTTCATCTTAAAAGGATTTGGAACTGATCTTCTGGTAGGAATGCCTTTCTTGAAACAGCACGAGGCTGAAATCAACTTCAGGAAAAATATGGTAACGTTGTCGTTCGGAAAAACTTCTGAGCAGAGAGAGAGGGGAATCCTTTAAATATTGATATAGTGCGGTATATCCAAAGAATCCAAGATGAAGAAGTGATTGGATGTATAAAGCCACTGACCTCAGAGAGAAGGTCGAGACGATAAATATTTTGCTCGATTCCCAGAAACAGGAGTTATTCAGTGTGCTGCTGCAGTATCTAGAGGTATTCTCAGAGAAACCAGGAACCATGGAAAGTGCTGCATGCGAGATCGTACTGAAAAGTTCTGAACCAGTTTACCGCCACCCATACCCAGTACCGCTTTCCAAAAGAAAAGCTTTGGAAAAGGAATTAGATCTCTGGAAAGCATGGAATATCATCCAACCATCTGTGTCTCCGTATTTGAACCCATTATTAGTGGTCGACAAGCCTGACGGAAGTGTACGGCCTTGTCTGGATTTTCGTCAACCCAATGCAATCATGGTGGTTCCTAAGAGCTCCGTTCCACCAATTGACGAATCTTTACAACGATTCCGAGGATCACGATACTTCACTAGTTTGGATCTGGCCTCAGGTTACTTCCAGTTTCCCCTAAGAGCAGAGTGTAGAAAATATACAGCCTTTTCCTACAAAGGTCGTCAATATGAATTCCAAAAAATGCCTTATGGCTTATCGAATGCAGTTTCTACTTTTGTATGTGTTATGCACCGTGTGTTTGGACCTGAGACTGAAAGTTATTTAACGGTGTATATTGATGATCTCCTTATTTTTGATTCGGATTTTCCAACTCATTTAACACACATAGAAGAAGTTCTTCGCAGACTGGAAGAAGTCGGTCTCAAGGTGAAATTAAGAAAATGTAATTTTGTGAAAGGAGAACTAGTGTATCTCGGACATTTAATCTCTGGTGATCAGATCAAGGTAGATCCAAAGAAGAATGAAGCCATTCTAAGGTTCCCTCGCCCTAATAGTAAAAAGGACGTTAGAAAGTTTTTAGGACTAGCAAACTGGAGAAGAAAATTCATAAAGAACTTCTCTGTGAAGACAGAACCTCTGGTGCAGCTGCTTTCCAAAGCTACCAAATGGAATTGGAGTCCAGCTCAAGAAGAAGCTTTTTCTCAGTTAAAAGAAGAATTGGTAAGTACTCCAGCGTTAGTGCAGCCGGATCTAGATAAAGAGTTCTGTATTCAAAGCGATGCCTCAACTAAAGGTTTAGGGTGCATCCTATTTCAAGACCAAGGAGAAGATAAAGCTGTTGTTCAGTATGCTAGTCGAAAATTGAAGAACAATGAAAAGCATTATTCAATTCATGAGCTTGAATGTTTGGCCATTTTATTTGGAGTGAATAAGTTTGAAATTTATTTGAAGGGTAGACATTTCAAGATTTATACTGACCACCGTGGATTAGTATGGCTACAAAACTCTAAGAACTGGAATTGCCGTCTTACTAGATGGTCCCTCAGATTGCAGTTCTACTCTTTCGAGATTATTTACATCAAAGGAAAATAAAACTTAGTACCTGACGTGCTTAGCAGATATCCGGCGGAAAATAAAGACGTGGAACCAGAAACCAGAAATTTCCATGTACACTACATCTGGCAGCAGCGAGATGAAATAGAGGAGGTGGAAAGTTGGATAGAAGCTCAAGAAGCTGATGACTTTTGCCGGCCTGTCATCAAAATCCTAGAACAAAAGGAAGAGCAAGATTCGCCTGCAGAAACAAAAGTTAAGAAGTTGTACCAAAGGTATGGTAATCTTTTGTTTAGGAAGAATTCTGGAGATGAAGTAACGTGGAAGTTGTGTGTTCCAGAAAAGTTCAAGGAGAAAGTTAAGAAAGAAAATCACGACGAGCAGGGACATTTCGGCCTAGCCAAAACCTTAAACCGAATTAAGACTCGTTATTTTTGGCCAAAATTGAAGGCAGATGTAGTTAAGCATGTTAGAGATTGCCTCACGTGTGCTAAGACTAAGATGGATAAACTAGGAATCCTTAAGGACAAGCTGCACATAAATCAGAAGGATCCTCACCAGCTGCTGTCCATAGATTTAATTGGAAAGTTACCTTCATCTCAGGGATACCAATACATCTTGTCCCTGGTAGACGTTGGTACAAAGTTTGTCTCAGTTTATCCCTTACGGCGAGGAACTGCAAGAGAAATAATAAATATAATGGAGAGAGGATACTTTTCCCACTTTCCCAAAGTTAAGGCCATCTTGTCAGACAGGGGTACCCAGTTTACTTCAGGACTATGGAAAGACTACCTTGACCAGAAAGGCATAAGATATTTCTTCACGACCGCCTACCACCCAAGCAGTAATACAATTGAAAGGATGAATCAAGAAATTGTAAGGTTACTCAGATTGTTCTGCCATCATGAACATCAAAGTTGGTCTAAATTTTTAACTGAAATCTGTTGGCTACTCAATAATTCGGTATCTGAAGCCACCGGCTTTGCTCCTTCAGAATTATTCTTCAACAGACCCGTTCCTAACGAAGTCCTTGATCATTTCAACTGGCCTATCAACGAAGTAGACCCGCAAATCTCCAACTGGAATCAAAAGCTATTTCTAGCCAAGTCCAAAGAGCGCTCTAGAAATATCAAACGAAAATTTAAGACTAAAGGCCATGCGCTCGAGCTGCACGAAAACGACTTGGTTCTTGTTCGAAATCATAAGCTTAGTTCGAGAAAGAATAAAACAATAGCTAAGCTCTTCGAAGTGTATATTGGACCTTATTTAGCCACTGATCTTCGGAACAACACAGCAATGTTAGTTCACGCCAGGACCAAGCAACCCGTCGACCGAGTCAACTTCGACAACCTTCGCCTCTACAGGTGTTCATCGGAGCGAAGAAGAAAAGTGGTAGGGGAAGAAGATGACCTAGTGACTAATGTGTAGGAGAAACAGACTCATATTACCGTCAGGTTTTCTATTGAATTTTAAATTAATGTTTCATGAAAAATTTTCATAAATTGTAAGATTTAAATTTCTTCAAAATTTTCGCCCGAGGAAGGGACATATGTAACGACCCTGCTTGGTCGCCATTTAATTATTATTAGACCTTGCGTGGTCGCTATATTCTTTTTAATCGGATGAAAGAGTTAAGCGGAATGTCCCTGCGAGGCGTACGCTTTTAGTTTTAATGTATTCTTAAAACGTTAACGGTTCCACCTCTGCGTGTACTAGCTTCACTCATTATTAGACCCTGCGTGGTCCCTATATTCTTTTTAATGTTATCAATTATTGGCATTTACACTGTTCAACGTGTTGTTTAGAATAGAAGAGTCCTGCGAGGCTCATTATTAATTGTATTGTCTGAATGCACACAGTTTTAGTTTATATTGTCACGTGCATCTAGTTATTTTCCCACTAGTGATTTCTCAATGTCAAAACCTTGATATTTCTCAGTACGAAGTTTGCAATATGTAAAAAAAAAAAATGAGTTAGCAACGCGTACTTGTAGTTAAAATTTTCACCACCCATGCGCCACCGCGACTATAAAACCCAGCGCAGCGAGGCCGGAGCTCAGTTGGCTCCCGGATGTCAACTGGCAAACATCCTGGGAAAAACCGGCCATCCAGCCAGAAGCCTGGCAGCCATCCCAGAAGGAAGGAAGGAAGAAGGAAGAAAGAAGAAGAAGAGCCTAGCAGCAACCTAACTACCCAGTCTAGGTGCCAGGTTCTACCCGCCTGGCTTGTCTAGGAGCACCTAGACCTCCTTCCTAACCTGCCGCCCTTGTACAGGAGACACCGGTCCTAGCTAGCACCGGGGGTGTCGCGGCATCCTTAAATCCTTTACCCAGCGCCCGCTTGTCGGAGGTACAGGAGAGCCCGTGACGTCAGCAGCGAACAGCGGCCTAAATAAAATTAGGTCCCTATACTCCCCCTGGCGCCTCACTGCGAGGAATAAATTGAATGGTCCCTTCCCCCCTTTTGAATCCAGAAGTGGTGAATGCACGTGTATGGTAAATGTAAATGCACTTAAGTGATAAAGGTTAAAGACTGGTGTGCTAACAGACTTTCTTACGATAAGTTTATAATATATATATATATATATATATATATATATATATATATATATATATATATAAAGCTGTTGTTCACGTTTTACCCAGCAAGCCCTGAGATATCTAGAATCTGTGTTCAACGACTGGTAAGAAGTTATGGGTAGACTTTTGCCGTCCTCCTAATTGAAGTGTTTAGAGTGTGGTAATTGAGTGTAGGAGGGACGTTGCAACCTGGGACCGCTAGCAGCCCAATCAAGATCTCTAACCACTATTTTTTTTTATTGTCTCATTCTGTTAAGTTATGGAATTACATTGTTGTTTACATAAGTGTATACTGCTATTACAAATTTGTATTTCTATCTGGTTGAAAACTTTAAATTTTTGTTTGACCTAAATTAAGTATAAATCATTATTAAGAAATTTGCATACCATTTCTTCCTTGTTTGGAGATGATTTTTTTCGTATTGTTCTTGCAAGAAGATACTGAATTGTTTCTGAAAACTGCTCTCGTCATTGTGAAATATATATAATAAGTATTCAGTTATCAACCATTGTACTGTTCGTTGATAGTTGGTGGAAAGAAAATTGAAATCAGGAAAAACTACGAGGGATGATCGAAAAAAAAGGTTACAAAGCCTATTACGGCGTATGTGTCAGACATAGCTGAAAGATCAACACACCTGATGATGGAAGGCACTCAACACTAGTCCTCGATGTAATCACCTTTTTTGTTCAAGCATTCGTCACAACGGTAGATGAGGTTTTCCATACCGGTTGTACAGAAATCCGCGTGAAGTTCTAGTAGCCACCATGAGGCAGCCCTTTTGACATCATCACATGTCAGATAATGGTGGCCAGCCAACCAAATGGTAGTCCCAGCTCAGCTGATATTGAGCGTAATGTTCTTCTTCTGTCCTCACGAATAAACTCATCCACAAGAGCACAGTTCACGTCAGTGGTTGAGGTACTGGGCCTACCACTGTGTCCAGGGTTGTCATTAACAATACTGGTCCGTCCTTCTTTGAAGGCACGACACCACTTCGCTACATGTTGCCTTGAAATTGTCCCCTCCCCATACACCTACACAATCTGCCTATGAATGTCAGCAGGTGTAGTGTTTTTGGCCCACAGGAACCGCACTTCTACTCTTGACCAATTTTCTAGACGAGTCACCATTTTAAATGTCTGCTTCTCGGGTATACTATTCAGAATCCGAAGTCCTCAAACTCTCAACAAGACAAACATGTTATTAATTTACACATAAATTTTCGTTACGTTACAGTGAATAAAACAAAAGTTATATGCTTTGTAACCTTTTTTTCGATCATCCCTCGTATATCTGTATCCGTGAACTTTGTTAATGAGGTGCGGCATATACGACTGAGCATTGTTCTCAATTTGTTCCATGCCGTGGAGGATTTTCGACATTTCGTTAACCTGTGGGCTAAAGAGTCTGGCATGTTGCAGGATATACAGTTAGGAGAGTCACTGATTCCATATTGGTATGTCCTATCTCTTGTCACTATAACAAGATGGACCACTTTGTTTCATATTGATTGGCCAGCTTTTGAAAGTTGTTTGGCGGAGACATTTTCCCATAGTTGTGGCCAATTATGTGTATTTAACTCCCTGACTGTTCGTGGTGCTATGTTCTTTGAACTATTGATTTCACTATATAACTTTTTAACAGATGGTGTAATTGTCTCATGGCGTAATAACTCATAGCATACTTGTAAAGCTATGTCCTTATAAAACAAAAACCTTTTCGGGATACTTTTTATATCGATGGGAGCTTCTAATAGAATGTTCCGTATTATCGTCTGTATACATGCTTGGGTCGTTGTCTCGTGCAGTGAGAAAGCTATTTGAAGACCAGTCTGTACAAACAATGCTCTTGCCTGTGTGTTCGCGAGTATTAGTGCCAACCCACTTGTCTTCTCTGATAACGTGACCTCATTTATTGACACCCGGAAAATTGTATCATGCCACAGAAAGCAGCCAACAGCTTTGTTGACCTTGGCTAAGTGGTGTGGTTTGAAGGGCAGGATTTTTGCTACATACCAAAGTTCAGAGAGAGCAAAAATGTTGATAAATCGTACTCGTGCTTTTAAACTCAGAGAGCACAACTTGTTCGCTCTGAGGACGTAGATTTCCCTCTCGCACGTGAGTTTACAATTTGCTTCGATCGTTTCATCGATATTTGCATAGAGGTTTATACCTAAAACTTTTATTTTCTTGTCTACAGGGATCTCCGTATAGTTTGTGAAAGGATTCTCCTTGCCAAGGGGCATCAGGAATGACTTCCGACTATTTAGTTTTGCTCCTGATGTGTGCTCAAAAGTGTATATTTGGCTTTGAACACCTTGAGAAAAATGGTCACGTCATCCATGAAGCTGCCAACTTGTATTGTGATGGAAGCCATAGAAATGCCCTGTAAATGATGCTGGATACTAAACAGAAAGGGGACTATTGTGAGGACGTACAATGTGCTACTGAAGGGACTACCTTGTAGTACACCCCGTCGCATTTTAAAACTTGTTGTCAAGAAACCATTTATTTTGAGTTTTAGCAGCGTGTGATTATATAAGGTTTTGATCCAATTAATAAAAGTGTCTCCGAAGCCATATGCTTCTAAGACTTTGTACAGATATACATGGCTCACTCTGTCATATGCTTGGGAAAAGTCTAAGGTTAGAATTGCTTCCGATGCATTCTTATTTTGTTTGGTAATAATTACGTCTCTTATCGTTTGCAGCAAGTGATGTATACTTTGAGACGTATTGCAAGCGAACTGTAAATTGGCAATAAGTTTAACCATATATTTGTTTAAACGCTGATTTTTAAGTTTGATGTCACTACTCAATATTGAAATTGGCCTAAAATCTGTGACGAACTTTGGATTTGCCTTTTTGGGGACTAACATTATAACTCCCGTGCTACTAGTCTTCCCTATTGTCCCTGTTGTCAACACTTGGTTGACCCATTTCGTTAATTCGTCTCCTATTAAATCCCAGAAACATTGATAAAATTCTGATGGTAATCCATCTTCGGCTGTAGTTTTATTCCTCGGAGCTTTGAATACTGCATTATGAACCTCCTTTTTACTAAACGGTTGTGTGAGCTCAGTTCTTTCATTTTCCGTCAGTGATGAGGGGAGGTAGTTCAAAAAATTACATTGCGTTTCTGTTGGTTTAAAGGCTTGACCAAGAAGATTTTTATAGTATTGCAAAAACCTGTAGTGACAACTTCACCGGAATATAAAGTTAATTTATGAATGACGTGACTCCTGGCGTGTTTATGTTCTTAAAGAATGTGACTTAGTGTGGCTTGCTCGTCCGGGTCTATAGGAAGAATTTTGCTCTTTTTATTATTGCTGCAGATTTTCGTTTCCTATGTATAGAAAGTAATTGCGCTTTTATTTCATTTGCATAAGGACGATTGAAATTACCTTGCAGTGCTAAACGATGGAGATCATTCAAGACTGTATACAAAAAAAATTATATTTGTTTCTTTGATCTCTACTAACCTCTGCACTGAAGATTTTACTGACCTGACGAAATTTAGGCTTAACTCGAGTTTCCCGCCACTCGATTAGGGTCTCTTGCACTGGCCGAGAGGCCTTGAGTTCGTTCCACGTTTCCCTGATTAGCTGGACATAACTAGCATTGTGTAATAATGTGCTATTTATAAGCCAGTATCCTCTACCTTGTCGAGGTTTGATCAAATCTAAATTTATTTTGAGAATTGGTACACTGATCACTAAAGCATACTGGAAAATTTTGAACACTAATTATATATTCCTGAAATCTTGGTGCCACATAAAACCTATCTATTCTTGACGCACTATTGGAGGTGATATGTGTGTAACCTGGACTTTCACCGTTGGCGTGCATCCAAGCGTCACGCAGTTGTAACCCCTGCGTTAATTCATAGAGCGTACGTGAGAAGTTGTATCCTGGGTTTTGATCTTGCGAACGAATTACGCAGTTAAAATCCCCCACTAGTATAGTGCCTAGTGTGTGGGATGTCAACAACAGTGGAAAAAAAATCTTCTCTTTCCCGTCTGTTTTGGCTTCCTGACGGAGCATACACATTACAGAGAAACACTGAGCCTAATTTGGCACTTATTTGTCTGCCCGTGGGGTGGGGCACTACATTACGTAAATCCAAGTGTCGCCTACATGCTATGGCAGTCCCTTGTGCAAAGGGAGTAAAATTGTTGTATACTTTAAACATGCTCAGTACAGAAAAATCGTCTATGGCGACCTCTTGAAAGATGGCGACATCAATAGACAATTTAATGAGAAAGTCATTGCGAGCAATTATTTTGGTCTTACTTTGCATTTGATTCAAATTTATAGATGCTTGGTTGGTTGGTTGGTTGATTTGGTGTTTTAAGTCCACTTTATGGACAGTAAGGCTAATTGGGACTGGACCTACAGTTTAAAGCGGGATCCGAACCACTATGAGCCTCCACCGGGTATCGAACGCGGAACCCCTTGATTACAAGGCAATGACGCTACCATTGCGCCATCGGGGAGGCCCTCAAATTTATAGATGCCAAGGTAAAGGTTTGCATGATTATAACTGTCCACAACAGAACACTAAAGTTACTCACATTCTTCAACATTACTGATCTCTAACTTCTGCCTAGAATGCATTAACTATGCTTTCCACTAAATAAATCTGGGGTAAGTTTGTTACTCCTTGAAGGTTTTTCTTTAGTTACATTTGCTGAATTACTTGTTAAACTAACCTTTGAAACATCTTGTTTTGGGGTACCAGGTTCTACTCTAAATTCGTTATGAACTATTGTGGAACTTGCACATTCATTATTTTTCTTCTTCTTTCTACGTAGCACCATGGACTCTTCCGCCACTGACCGTAACCTTGATACAGATCTTGACCGTGATTTACTAGGGGAGGTAACTACGGGGAATTTTGCCTACGTGAACAAAGCACTTGGGGGTGGGGGTGTGGGTATGTGATGCATCTCCTCGGAAGTGGACAAGGTTGGCTGCTCCATCTCTTCCCTTCCTGTTGGTGTATTCTTCTCACTAACTGATTGTCTGGTACCTGTCTGCTCGTCGGTGGGGCTGTCCGTGTTCCCTCCATTGTTATCTCTTGACGCAGGAACTTCTGCACCTGATGGAGCTGAATCTCTTGGTTTAGTCAGTACGGGTAGCACAGTAGGTTCATATACCATCGGTACATTGTCAGCGGGTATATTAAACGGCCCCCTGCGGGGCTGGTTCCCAGGGGATCGACGCTTGGGACACTGGGCGACAAATTGACCCTCTCCCGAACACGCGATGCACGTACGAGCCTGCCCAGGGTATGTTACCCAATAGGAGTCTCCATTCATGATTACATATGAGGCTATGGGTTTACGTAGTATCATTTTGATCAAGACACGTCCAGTTCGAGTAGGGTAAATGTGATCTGCAGAGTATGTCTCGTCTTCAATTTTCAACACTTCCCCATAAGACCTCATGACGCGACTTATCACTTCTGCACTTAATTCAATTGGGACTACATGGATTCTGACCATTACATGTCGCTGGTGGGCCCATTCTACTTCAACTTTATGGTCACCATCTACGTCACTATAGATTACCTCAGCACCACAATAATTTAGTAACCTTTCTCCTACCACTTTTGTCGCAAATTTCAAGTACAAACACTTACGAAAGTAATCTATTTCGAAACTGAGCACTTGGTTCGTAGGCACTTGGTAGACATCATGAAACCATCGATGAAAATCCAATGGCGTGGGTCGCGTTTTTATATCAATGAAAACAAATTTAAGTGTTTTCTCTTTGTGTATTCATCATGATCTCTTTCATCGTATCTTCACTGGCTCTCGGTAATTGTAAACAAAACCTCTCTTGCAGTCCAAAGGAAAAAAACAAACTAACACAACACTAGCAAACCGTATACGGCCCTAGCTAACTCGGACAGTTCGATCACTAAGCCTTCGCACGCGAAGAGCAAAGCTCGCTACGAACTGCGCGGGGTTGAACCTACGACTATAAGAAAACGGAGGTAGTACGAATAGGTGCAAACATTTAATGAAAACTTTTCAGTCGATATTTGTGGAGGTATCCTTGCACTGAACTCGAGTGGGAAAATGAGTAAAATTAGTATGTCCTGAATTGCCACAAATATAAATAGTTATTTCATTAATATTTGTCAATGTCTTTGAAGTAGTACACAATTATCATTAGAGTATCATAATTCGCGATCTTATATATGAAAATATCCCTTTGAACGTGTGTCAATTCATTTATTTGTTGTTTTTTTTTATATATAAATTCCAGATGCAGAACAATGTAGCCACTATTCACGGTTATTGCAAATAAATGCCACAATACTCTTGATTAATAAAAGGATAATTAAAAAAAAAAAAAGAACACCTCTTGAGGAGGAGCGAACCTGGGACCGCTAGCAGCCCAATCGAGATCTCTAACCACTACACCACGCCCTTACCTTCCAGAAAGCAACAATTTTTAAGTATTCTGTCCCTCCAATATTATAAATGGCGTTGTGTATACATGTAGTTGAACTTTTACTTTAGTGTTGAATTCCTTTCTTGTAGTATAGCATTTACCTTCGAGAAATAATTTTCGAAGTGATTATCCACTTGGTTACAAGGCGACAGTGTTCGAAGTACCATCAAAAAGGCCCCATAGCGCCTTCGTATTGTATTTTCAGTGTTCTTATTTAAAGTCGCTTTTATTTTCTTAGGTTAACCGCGACGAAGAGAATGATTGATGATTGGAGGCAATTGAAGGAATTCACGAAGGATCACTCAGGACCACGTCGGGATTTGAATCAGTGACTGTATGTGGCGACATCTTGTGTCCAGCAAAAGGCAAGTAAAGGAAGATCCACGTCATGAAAGCCTGGAGGAGCATATTTGCACGAGTCAAACACGGCTAAGATTGAAGTAAAGCAGAATGTTGAACACTGAAGGAGAAAAAAAAGGCCGAGGGAGGAATTGTGTGCCTCTGTTCATAAACAAACTCTTCCAGCAGCAAATAAAGATACGTTTTCTTCTAATTTTAAATAGATTTATATATATCTGGGCCACCGACGGGATCGAGTATAGCGCCTTTGCAAAGTGTGCATCAATATGCTGTGTTCAATAGATAATACTATTCGTATTAGTTATTAGAAATAAGTAAACCAACCCTGTAAGTCCGACACAGATTGGCTTCGCTTCCGTTTTGTAGACGGGGATCTCAATGTGCACACAGTTCCGTGACAGGAACACACAAAAAGATGGTTATCATTTTTAATAAAAATGAAATGACCTTCAATATTTCATGTCAATGAACAATAATGTGAACATAGAGCAATGCGTTACGTAATTTCAGAGGAAGGATAGAAATGCACACGCATGGGGGATTTTTTAGTATTTGTTAGAAACTAATAAATCAGTATAGCGTCGCAAACAAATCATCGATTCTCAAAGTGTAAAAGTATATTGCCAGTGGAGCAGCAATGGTGGTGTACCTCAAATTTTATCAGAGGGGGTACAGTATCCCCTTAATCCTCAGTAACCAGCCGCCTTTTTTAAAATTTTGAATTATTTTCCTTACTAGCGCAATAATGGTCAGAAATCACTAGGTAACCTATCTACACTATTCCCACGAAAACATAGAGGCATTTTTCTTTAAATATCTTACACGCCTCTGAAGTGACCGCTCCCCCTATGGCGGCACTCAATGCCGCGCGGGGAAACGTTTCCTACCTTAAATCACAGCACGCCAGCCATGAATTTGGCGGATATAAGAAGAATACAACGACGGTACGTTGTTAGAAATGCAAATTATTTGTATCCAGAAACCATTACAGTACCCATACGAATTGTCAGATTTTTCAAAATAACGGCATTGAAAAGTGACAACAATCTGTTCAGTTATTTTGAGTCAGTATGTCATTTCTTAAGTATATGTCGTAAGAATAGGAGAAACATTTTGAGATTTGAACATTTCAAAAATATTTTGTAAGTTTCATGGAGTTTTGTTTAAAACATTTGATTGCTTTCTCTGCGAGCCAGTAAGATTTTGTCTGAAAAATTTTGGAACAAATAATTCCATTCTAAGCCCATATAAGTTGTACGATTTCAATTCGTTTTGAAAAAATACGTTGAAGAGTTATGAAAAATACTTTGAAAATTGTTCAAAAATACACTGAAAATTTTGTAAGTGGTGGGTCCATCTTTTAGTTCCTTCATTATATGGTAAAGTTTTCATTATTTCTAAAATAATTTTTTTTCGTTCATTTGCTTCAAGAGTGCGTTTGCATTGATATATATTTCGCCTGATCGCCAGTAAATGTTAGTGTAATTGAACATCGATTTGCATCAATAATGATAGGGCGGCATTGAGTGCCGCGAGGGGGGCATTTTTGCTAATATGAGGACGCGGATGACGGAATCCACATATTCATACTGCAACCTTTGTACTCCCTTAAATAAATTTGACAGACAGAAAATGCTGCTGTTAAGAGGAACTGGTTTGTAATAGACACGAGACGTTTATTTTGTCTACAAGCATTATCTCCCTTTTCAAAAGAATTGAAATAGGAATGCAGGTGCGACTTCCGATCAGGCAATGTCATTGCTGACATGGAAACTGGGAGACATCGGCCGGGAGGAAGTCTTGGCTGATCGGGAGTAGCGTTTGGGGGATCGTTTGGAGAAGCTGGTGCCAGAGAGAGAGTGGCGTGCTGGAAGTGAGGAGGTACCAGGAATGAGTGACATTGCGTTAGGTAAGTGTGGGGGTGTCTTTTTCCTGTCCTTGTTCGGGTCCGTATGGTCTGGGTGTCGTAATAAATATTGGATCAGAAATTAAAGCGAATGTCTCTACTTCTATATCCCCGTACTGACAATTAGGCAGTTCAACAAAATACACATACACATGGACGTATTTAATGGTGGGGAGGGGGGTCAACGGGTCCAACCTCTCCATTTAGGTTCATTAAAATTACCAGATTACCTGTAATATTCGCTTGTTCATAAAAATTTCTTCGGACATTTTTTTTTCTTTTCTTGAATTGGAGACGTATAGATCTGGATACGGATGGCAAGGAAATTACGTAATTCCACACACCAGATGGGACTGCAGACCAAATGTCTGCAATTTCCTGGTAGTTTCGGAATTTCTGCGATAAGAAACTGCATTGGGACTGTCAAATCAGTTATAACTGTTTTCTCTCGAGTCTTTTTAAAGGAATTTGGTTTTTAAAAAGGCAGTGCAAGAAAATCATGGAAACACCATAACATTCTCAAGTTGTTTGAAACAAGATGGACAGAAAAGTAGCAATACTAAGTAGCGTGACATGAAAATTAATTCATTAATTGTAGAAACTTTACAGAATTTAAAATTTACTAGTAGAAGAGAAATATTCCAGCAAGCTCTTCAGCTTCTTCACTTTGTGCAACCTGTGGCGAGTTTGAAATATCTTCACTTGTTCTAACCAAATTGTTTTCATGCAGTGCAAGATTATGTTGCCACACATCTTCAGAGATAAAAGTCACATCAGGAGTACCTCAGGGGTCTAACCTCGGGCCACTTCTTTTCACATTACTTATTAACGACTTGACTGATTCATTTGAAAATTCACACAAATTGCTGTTTGCAGATGACCTGAAATTTTACCGGAAAAGAAGCAAACAAGATGACAGTGTTCAACTTCAAAATGATATTACATAGTTAGAAACGTGGACAATAAACAATGATTTAACACTAAATATCAATAAATGTAATTTGTAATATATACTCGAAAGAAAAACCCGTTGAATTTCAATATCAAATATACAACCATACTCTAGCAAGAAATTTTATAGTCAAGGATTTGGGGGTCATTTTTGATTCAAATCTTACACTTAATAAACACGTAGAACAAATAATTAGTGAAGCGTTCAAGAATCTTAGATTTATTCTTAGAATGGGAGGGATTTCAAGAATATAGAGACACTAAAAGTTTTATATTATTCATATGTAAGACCAAAACTCGAATATGCATATCTTATATGGAATATAGACACAGCAAAGTACAGTGAAGCAATTGAAACAGTCTGTTTAAGATTGTATGTAATTTTGCTTTCCGCTCCTCATTTTTCTTCTTTTTACTACTGCTGGGAACTTCTTGTGGGCGATCGGAATTCTGGGAGTGCGATATTCATAGCATAGCGGCATGGTGCATATCGACTCGCGGCAGCGGGAAGGACATTTTCAATTAGCCTGTCGGATGTGGGCTTTTGTATTCATCAGTGTGTGTGCAAACATATTTAATTATTGTATAATGTCAAGTGAATTAAAGGACCTGTATGATATACAAATTTGTTGATGTGTCCGTTGTTCCAGCTCTATGGTAAGGCCTTCAATACGGCGTCAGCCCCAGAGGGATTAGTTTCTTTTCATGGTACTACCTGGAAGGATTCTAGAGACAGAGTCCAATCAAGATGTCTTAGATTTTTAAAATACAAATTTGAGAGAGTTTGCCCCACATTTGAACACTACGAACACCTAATATATTAATGTCGGTTTACAAAGCTGTGTCACAAAAGAACGTTACATGAAGTAGTATTTTTGTGGAAGTTGCTAAATCACGAGATAGATGCTGAACATCTACTCTGTCAGATTAATTTTCGAATCCCGTCGACGAAAACTAGACCCAACAATGAAGTTTTTCTTATAAGAAAGGCTAGATCGGAAATTGAAAAGAAATCTCCATTGTGGGGAATGTGCACCAGTTACAATAAATTTCTAACCAAGAATAAGACCATTGACATCTTTTCTATGAACCTAAGGGAGCTAAGTAAAGCCACTATTAACACAATTAAGCTTAAACACATAATTTCCTAATGATATGGTGTGATAAAATAAGTGTGTGTGTGTGTGTGTGTGTGTATATATATATATATGTATGTATGTATGTATATATATATATTATAATTAATAATTTAAAATATATTTTTATTATATTTTTCTATTTCTATATTATATATGTAACTGTATTCACTATGTATCCATGGGCTCTGTAATTTGGTATGTACCTGTTGAGTTCAATAAATAAATAAATAAAAAAAAAATATTATTTACATTTCATTCAAACAATAAACTTACAAGAGTTACTTGTTGTACCGTCGCGGTCACTTCTTGGTTGTAATTGCCCCATTTACTTTCAATGGATTCGCTACAATGCAGAAGTGTCCGTGACTGTATATGAAGTTTGAGGAAGCAATTTTACTTCGAAATGAGTCAACTGAGATAGTTCGTACTGAGCTCATTTTAACAGATAGCAAGGGTAGGAAGTCAGGGAAATTTAAAATATTGAAAATGATTTTACAGAGTTTTTTAAGTGTTAACGTTCACAATTGAAGAAATAAATGTACCTATGTCAAATTTAGGTTTACTGTCGTTCGAACATTCTTCTATACAATTTATGGTAAAATGTGACGAGATGAGTGACTGTTCCGGCAGTATAATTATGTCATTCCTTGGCGGTGAAGAGTCTGTTATGCTTTCAAAAATATATAAAATCGAATGCTGTATTTCTCTTTGCAAATCATAGAAGGTTGACGTATCACAGACACCAAGAACGATAAAGAGACCATGAATATTTGTGTACTCACTTCCAAAGAAACACCGGGAAGTAATCGTATTCAAAATTGCTATATATTTCTATTTTATCTCTTTGTTTCAATCGTCACAAAAGATGTAATTGTGGGATATTTGCTGCTTATGACACTAATAAAATTTATAACATTTCATATTCCGTCATTATGAGCAGAAATCACAGTTTACTCATTTTCTGCATAAATAAGTATATTGAAAATGTGAAGTAATGAAAACACCGAATATAAGAACTGACATGCCTCTGCTTCCTTTATGGTCTACAGCGCATAAAATTAATCTAAAAATTCATTATAAATAAACAGTTGTATGTTACTGAAACTGAAAATAACGAACAGAAGGATTAAAATACTCCCATCTATACCTGTCACATTTATTACTCAGCAGCTTATTTCTTCAGGTTTCTTGAGAATGGGACAGATTGTTAATCTCGAGACAATTACAGTGAAGAGTTCATCTAAACACAAAGACAATTATGTCAAGTCTCGGTTTGTCTCGTCTCGATATTTATTGCTGAAATTTTGGCACAATTTCATATTTCCATAAATGCCATCTTTAATGAAAATAAATTTGCTGCGAAGGTAAGTTCAAAGAATGTTGCTTCCTGCTCTAAGTGAATGATCACAGTGAACATAAATTAGACCAATAAATTAATAAAAACAACATGTGCACTTAGTAAACACTTTATTTGTAATCAAAAGCAGTCGCTTATTGAAAAATCACGATCAATCCAAAAATCATCTACAAATCATTACCATTTACACTGATTGATTTTTAGGATTGGGTGTCAACAGCGAACATATTTAGAACATGCGGGGTATATTCATGACGTTATCAAACATGTATACATACCGGCATTGTTTATCCTTAATGAATTAACACTCTCGTTGCTATCTGAATACTTTCTACCGATTGAAACTGGAAAGATGTCGGAAATCGAATTTATAAAAATTTTGAACGGAAGTTTGAGTTTAGTCTAACGGTTACCAAGTGTCGGAAAGTTATATAGTTAGAAGGTGTAACGTGGCTAAGTACGAAAAGAAACAATTTAAAGTGTAAAGGGTCATTGAAAACAAATGATGCTTGTTATATTTGAGAAAAGCCTAAAGAACGTTCGCACGAGTCAAATTACCCTGAATATGAGATGAAGTAGTTCAACAATTAAGAAAAAAGACAGGGCACGTGTCGTAAAATCTTCCAAGCGAGAAATGAAAAATTGTTTCCTTCCATTCTAATACAAGGAACGTATTTATATATTTAGAAATTAAAAAATGTTCGGCAACGTTACATTATCGTATCTATACCATATAGTTTCCTATCAACTTAATATTGTTGAAATAACTTTTGAACTTTTTCCTTCTACAGGATCTCGAGAATCCTAGGTATGGCTTGGTAACCGAACTGACAGACTGAATAACGCAAAGACTTAGCTGTGCGAAACAAGGACTGACCAAAACTCAGCGAGGAGTCATTCCATCGGTTTTTCTTATGGCATGTTGAAATTTCCAAATGAGGATACCTTTATGAGGATGATGAAACCAAACAAGTGGACAGACTGTTGGTTATTGCAGGTAAAGAAGCTAAAGTTGAAAAGTTGCGAAACATTTTTCTTTATGGAGCATTTGACAGTTGACGTTCCCATTTTTCCTATCTAAGTATGTTCACATAAAATACAGAAGTACAGACAGGTGTTGTTCTTGTCTGATTCAAGCAGCAACGAAAGAGGACTCTTAAGGACAACCAAGACATGTTAATATCTAAATGTTCGATAACCCCACGAGCAACGCCGTCTACGCTAACCCAACGTCATGGATTCTTCTAGTTCTCATTATTATTATTATTCTTTCCTTCTTCTAGCCTTTTTTGCTCTTGCTTTCTGATATTTGAACCTCCAAGTATTGACAACCCACTTCTTCGCCCTGGAGATAGTAATAGCAGGTAACCAGCCACTCCCCTTGACAAGCCTTCAGTTGGGCTTCTTGCTGTTCGTCCGCCGCCAAGGACATCATGGCATTGAATGCCATATACTCACCCTAGAAAAATATATTAAAAAATATGAATCAACTCGTCGATTTGTAAAGTCAGCGGATATTGTCAACGGTATGTGTACTCTTTCATATCTCTTTTTTTGTGGCCATACATGAGACGAACCTATTAACTTGTGTGTAAATTGTCCTAAGGTTGCTGACTTCCCTTAATCGGACTTCTCAGATTATTTATAAGGCAAGGAGCCACATCATCTTCATTTACACTAACTTCTGTGGGTGTACGAAAACAGATGATATTACTTTCACAAATAACGCACTTCAAAAATATTTTCAATATACCTATACCTTCATCTATTTTAAAACCAACACACTTGTACACAGTATTACGTTTTATCAACGTTAATAACCTTAGACACTGTAGAAATAAAAAAAACATTAAGTTTACAAATTGTTACATCCATATCCTTGTCTTTTTTTAACGAACCAACTTCATTATCATATTTTTTAAGAATTCAACATAAAGGTTGGTCGTCAACCACGCTATTTTACAATTACGTCATAGTAGCTACTCGCAAGGTCGTTACAAACATTTCCATTTACCCCTTGAAAGTATGCGATATAGGTGGAATACATAACCTAATATATTTCTAAATTATAACAACATTTTACATTATAGTAATTTTTGTCGGTTGAATTGTGCTGGTATATGATGAAATTTGTTGATACCAAACTGCACCGTCTAACTTAAGGTAATCTGAATCTAGGTTACCATGGCAACAAAAGTCAACAGTGGCGAGTTGTATGGAGATGCCTTGCAATCCAGGCCTTGAAAGCCAGGGCTGGTCGAACCTGGGACCTCTGTCTCCGTAGCACGTTACGCTAACCACTCTGTCACAGAGGCCTGTTCTTGCATTTTACTCCATAGAGCAGTTGATCCCAAAGTGTGCGCCGCGGCGCCTTAGGGCGTCGTAGCTGGCTTACAGGTTCGCCGCGAAATGCACCAATATTTTCACTCAAATGATATGATTGTTCCAAATATGTGCTTATTTAGTACTTTTTATATTATATAAAATGCTTCCCAATTTGAAATATGTGTTTATTTTTTAACTTAAGGCAAGCAACCTAACCACACTAAGTGAGCGTTGCAAGTGTTAGATAGGCCTAAATTGAGACTTGTGCGCTGTGAAGAAATCTTGAAACACTAAGGGTGCCGTGAAACGAAAACGTTTGGTAACCCCTACCATAGAGTATTCTAGTATTAATATTAATGGAATTGCTTGTGCAAGAGCTCTTGCATATTGATTTTATTGTGTCACTTATGAGTTGTAAATTTAATGAATTGTTGTGTCAAAGTTCTGGCGCATTCTTTCTGGTACTCACCTCAGGAATGGGGCAATAATCCACACTTAGATTTTCTATGCTCTTCACAGTTGCTGACCAAACTGTGTCCGCTTCGAAGAAGTCATTGCAAAGATTTTCCCTTTCAACTAGTGGCATGTTCTCGCAAGAATTTCTATCACCTACTTCGCACCTGGTTACATTAAACAAGGCCTTCAAACAGAAAAAAGAAGAAAGAAGTGTAATTTACAAAGATATTTTCATGCAGCAGGAAACAGGTAATGATAAAATTGAAGGTAAAATAGTTCTCACACATTATTGTACGAATTGTTCTCCAATCAGTGTATTATTAACCACCTTCTCTTGTGCAGAGTGTTGTCATCTTATATTGAAGTGTTGCTATAGTTACACCAGAATGAGAGTGTGGGATGTGGCTTACCTATTCCGATTTTAAGCACACAATTTTGCATTATCAATCTCTTACAGTTGCACGTTCCCCTGCTATCGGTGGCCTCTTTACGTTGAGCCCGGAACACTCAATTCTCTTACAATTGTCGAGGCCCAGGGCAAACAACACTGTGAGAAAGTTCTAACTTTTAAGCCAAGTTTTGTCACATTGTTAGTGAGGTTTTTATCATATTTCAAATATTTATTCATTTTTGCATTCTTATAAAAGCAATTTTTCACCGTGAAGATCTCTTTACAGATCGAGGCTCTGACTGTTCTCGATTACAGCACAAGTCAATATTTCTTCTTTACATTGTAAATTTAAAATATGTCATTTATATCAGTTGTAAATGTCAAATGTTAATATTCAAGTTTGTATAAAATGATCATTAAGGTTTGTTTCCTATCTAGGCTATGTTAAATTATGTAACGTTTATGAGCCTTGGCAATATTGCCATAGTAACATAAATAACAGTTGTTATGGAAGATTGTGATAAAAAGTTGCTCTTAAAAAGTGATTTGCTGCATTTTAATTTATATAATTATTCAGGTAATTGAAAATTTAGGTATATAATTAATCAGCCGATAGAAATGTAACTTCCCCTTCTCAAATCCTGAAAAATATTATTCAGTTAATATCAATACTATAATAATTAATCGACAACGATGAGGCTATTTGCCCCTTCACCTAATGAAAGGTTATAATTTCCTTAACAATATCATAGTTCTGTAGAGATGAACTCGTCAAGATCAACGTAAAATACATCTAGAAACTAAAATTAATACTCCATTTATATGTAGGTGTATATAGTCACTCAGCACACGTTTGAACAAGACACAGAACAATGTAAAACTCCAAAGAACATTAGACTTGCTGCAACTTGTCTACGTGAATGACAGGTTGTCAATGAGTGCCTTCAGGGAAAAGATCACCCCTTAAATAACCTCGTTCCTGTGCAATGTACATCATGCATAAAATCATGTAAGGTAAGGATGTTACCGAGAGCGACACGAGACTTAGCAGTTACTCTTTCTCGCTTTGAGTTTTAAATGACCGTCTCGTTCTGGGTGTCGTGTCTATTAGTGAACATCCATCGTCCGAGTAAATAAAGAGTGTAAAGAAGTTATACAGCAGTGTTATAAAATAAATTAAGGCAAAAAATTCGGTAAATTCTTTTTTTCTTTCTTTGATGCTTGGTTCAGTTAGGTGAAAGTAGGTTAGTTTTTACACCATAAATTTGAACTCTATTATTTCATCTGGGTATTGATTGCATAACATAACCAGATGTCGGCACACCTGATTCTGCCCTCTGACACGACCAATGTTGCCAGTACACCTCCTAAGTTTTAATCTATATGTCACAATTAACCCTATTAAATCGTCTAATGTATAAAATGTGTAAAACATGTATCGTTCTTTACTCAATTCGATAAATAACTACAGAAACCATTCTTGCACATCGAACATTATTTCAGGCGACACCTACACTTCAGTACATTTTTCCGCCTCTGATTGTTCATGTAGAGCATGATTTTCTTGTTTAGTGTTTCTAAAATATCCACATAGAGAAAGTTCATACTAAGTGTAACTTTCATGTCTGTATCGCTTTTTTGTACAAAAGTTAAGTACAGTCACCGGCAATAAAAATGTGACACCTAGATCCTGAAATACTCACTTCCCTGCAAGGCGTTAGGAGTGTTACCTAACAAGTGGTGGTGGTTGATGCTGCCATTGAATATTTGCTCAAATCTACGTATCGCCGTAGAGATAGGCAACACAAAAAAACTCCTTGCAGCAAAATGAGTACTTCAAGACGTTCAAAATCTCGGTTGGGCGACTGGTCTCCCTGAAGGCGCAGTGGTAGCGTCATCGTCTTATAATCAAGGGGTCCCGGGTTTGATACCCGATAGTAGCACATAGTTGTTCGGATCCCACTTTAAACTGTAGGCCCAGTCCCGATTAGCCTTTCTGTGCATAAGGTGGACTTAAAACAACAATTCAATTCGGTTGCGTGACTGTTTGGACACCCAGTATAGGCAACCACGCAGCACAGGCTCACAATTGCCACTAATGAATTAACTTGATAATTATTAAGAAGGAAATATCTATAAAAAAAATCAGGTATACATACAGGGCACAGGGCTAGCATAAATGATTCATTCGTTTTGAAAAGGCTATATTTTCAAAGTATTACACGTACACACATGAAAGACATATGAAAAGAACCACAAACTCACCAAGTTTGTATTGTGTATTCCAGGTGGCAGCACGAGATCATAATCTTTTCGATCGGGTGTGGCAGTGTGGCAGTACGAGGTTAGTACCTGTCGAAAATGGAGGGAAAGCAAGGAAAGAGTTTTTGTGTGCTTGAATATGTCAGATGTTCGTCTGTTATAGCTGTGCAACGCGCTTTCAGAAGAGAGTGTTCAAACTTGGTGAGTTTGTGGTTCTTTTCATATATCTTTCATGTGTGTACGTGTAATACTTTTGAAAATATAGCCTTTTCAAAACGAATGAATCATTTATGCTAGCCCTGTATATTGATATTCATACATACATACACACACTTGGTGTGCCTGAAGTAGAACAGCATTGAAAGTAATTTTGGTTGAAGTAAAAATTAAAACAACATACGAAAGTTTCGAGCGGGAAAGAGAGTTTCGAACACTAAGTCTCTGCCTCGACCTGATTTTACAATGCTGGCTCGACTCGGTACTACCTTTAATATCAGTGAAAGGGTATGACTTATGACTAGGTTGTTACGGAAAAGGCACTTCAGTTACAAACTGAGATTTTCTAAAACTTTCATTCGTAACGATCCGTAGGATCTCTTAATTATCATGTACAACGAACTCCAACTCCCAGTCATTGAACCATTGCTATCCAATCAGGAAATATTCAGAATCATCAGTGGATGCAGTGTCAGAGAGCACTTAAGCTCTTCCTGGTCATCAGCGGTATAAACAGGCAAACAGGCGAAATCCAGGAAGAGGCTACAGGCCTGACTCTGCATTCGTTGAGTAAATTCGATTGAAATAAATGGTTGAATGAGTCACACTGAATCAACTAAAGAAAATATTATAAGTATAGTTTTGGGCATTGATTGATTGATTTATTTGATATTTTAAGTCCACTTTCTGCACAGTAAGGCTAATCGGGACTGGACCTACAGTTTAAATTGGGATTCGAACCACTATGTGCCTCCACCGAGTATCGAACCCGGGACCCCTTCATTACAAGGCGACGACGTTATGTTGGACATGTGTAAAGATGATGTGACAGTGATGATCCAACATGTAGGTATACCATCTATTTGCTAAACGGTAATAATGTGTGCTATAAAAATGCATTTTCAGACTAAAGTGCTCTTTCCCCAATACCCTTGCGATTTGGATCATAATGGAGATAGCGTGGGGAACGTTATTAATGCCAGATGTATTCAAACATTGCCAAAACTGTAAAAACAAAATCTTCCTTACATGACAATAAGACATAAGATACAAAATTGTATTCTCATTTCTATATTAGATATAGTTGGTTGTTAAATTAAATCAAAGGAATGTGCTACACTCACCTTCAGTGATTTGTCAACTTCACGCTTAACTTCAAGCGTTGCATTCAGCCCCATAGTTCTAGAGTCCTCCATCCATATTTCAGTGTCACGAAATATTAGTTCGTTCTTCTCATACCCCTCACAAGGTGTGAACTCTAAAATTTTCACCATCAGATCCTGAGAGAGAGAAAATATCAAAATGCACATAATTTTCCAACATCCTTCAAATTTTTTTTTACTTACCGTATTTGCCGGCGTCTAAGACGCACTCCATTTTTTGGCATATTTTTTAGGAGAAAGCTTCATCACTGAATTTATAATTAATTTCAACAAATAACTTGCCTAATCTAACTAGGAAAGAATACATTTTAATCTTCTTCGTCACACACTGCAAGGAAGCAAGAAAGATATCGTCTAACTCGGAACAGAGAAAATTTCCAGAAATGTAGTTAATCGAAAACTCAGTATCGGCGTATGGGACGCATCCTGTTTTTCAGGCCTATTTCTAAGGGGCAAAAGTGCGTCTTATACAATGGCAAATACGGTAATTCAGTAAGCAGCTTATGTAATACAGGGGTTGATTGATTTGTTTTATTGTATTTCGCTTTCCTGCCACTTTTGAATAATCGCGAAGATGAGGATGAGTGCTTTGACTTGATTTTAATGTTTTAAGTCCCCTTTATGCACAGAAAGGCTAATCGGGACTGGACCAGGGGCGGCGCCAGAAAATTTTAATCGGGTGGGCAGGATCTTCATATTGATAAATTAGGGTGGGCAGATATATAGAGAGGGAGAGAAAGAGAGTGTGTATGAATGAGTGAGTGTGTGTGTCTCTGTGTGTGTGTATGAGTTTCACAAACATGCATTCCCTCTCCTCCTCTTCCACCCCTTCTCTCCCGATTTCGTTTGTATTTCTTTTCCCATTTATTTTTGCTAGTGTACGTTTTCTTATTTATCCTTTACATATATTTTTTCCTCTTTTTGTGTTCCTCCTATATCTCGCTCTCTCTCTCTCTCTCCACTCCGCTCTAGAAAAAAGTAGCGAAGGGACTCGATGCAGTCACCTACCGGAAAAACACTTGACCTTGCCCTCAAAGATCTGATGCTGCTTAGGGTTTTCCCCTCTCTATCATTTCTGCTGTCTTTCCTTAGTCAGTCTTCATATAATCTCCCTATTTCTCCCCATGCGAAGAATGCATAAAATGTCCCAATTGCGAATACACAAAAGTGAGAAATATTGCAATGTCCTAATTGCGAACATACGAAACTGAAAAAACCTGTTTTCAGAAAAAAATCAGGGTGGAAACCTAGAGAAACAGCTGACTTGACTAGCAACAATAGCCAGCCAGATTGACTTATCATGGTCTTCTCCATTGTAAATCCCTGCAAAGTCATTTCACCCTTTCAGTCTGCCAATGTATTCAAATTTTCATTCGTGTGTTAATGTCTCGAAAACCCCTTAACACTAGAACGGCGAAGGATATAGTATCCCATAGAACAGCAGAAAGGGGTCACTTTGACCCCTCATGAGAAATGCACTTAAAATTCTAATGATTTTAGAATGGAAATATATTTTTAATTTATATTATTTTCTGTGCTCTATGTATTATAATCAAAGTGTTTAGGTGGTTGTGATACATTTTGATCACACACACACACACACACACACACAGATATATATATATATATATATAATCAACAATTGAACACTCCAGAATATGCAACATTTTACCACGAGAAACTGCTACTTCATGCGACATGTTCGGAGACGTCGTTCCCGGTCCAAGAAGACATGACAACATGTAAACTGCGACAAGTGGGAACATGCTAAAGACAGGACTACACAGGGACCGCAACTTAACGCTGATATTGCAGCACTCATAAACGAAATTTTACTTGGCTCAAATTGATCTCTTCCGCTGTTCTGGAGGTATAACATGAAATTTCACAGAAATAAATTATATTTAGTAGATTTCAATATACCATCTTAAAAAGGACAAAGAATTATGAAAAGTCACAAAATTTCGAGAGAGAAAAAAATAAGAAAAACTGGATAGTTATTAAAGAAACGGTGAAGGTAGGGGTCATTTTGACCCCTTCCGCCGTTCTAGTGTTAATGCCAAAAAAATGTGAAACTGCTTCAACAGGAGGTACCGGGACAAATAATGCAGTGAAGGAATGGAACAACAAAATCAACGGTGAGTTTCGTAGGCCATATCCAAGAGTTAAATACTTCATAAAAAGCTTAAAGACTGAAGCAGAAAAGTCTAATGGCATGATTTAGTGTGAAAATGTAACCTGGAAGGTTTAAAGAGGACTTTTTTTTAAAGGATAGCGAGTAACAAATATTGGTGATATTCATATATTCTTAAGAGCAGTGTCATATATTTTGAAATTTGAAATTGAAATGTAGGTAAAGTTAATAATGGAATTTTAAATTGACGAAGCTCTTTTCAGATAATAATTTTGCTGTATGTAATTGTATAAAAATTAAGCCAACTGTGTTCCAACTGTGTTGCTCAAGGCACTGACCAGTCGCAAGCGTGGAACTGAGTCCATTTAAAAAATTCGTTAAAAAGACTCGGTAAGTGCGAGAGGGGAAGTTGTAGGTTACAAATCAGAAAAATATGTTCGTAATTAGGACACAGGCCATCGAGGTAATATAGTTTTATTCCAGTTCTGGCAGAAATTGTTCGCAACTACGATTGTTGCAATTAGGACGACACCGCTGGAACGAAATACCGCTCTGGTATTCTCACCACGTAGACAGCTGAACTCTTAAATCAGTAAATGCTTGGAAGAGACATTTTCTCGTAGAAAACTCTATTTAACTAGCCATAATAATTTAGGCAATTTATGTATTATTGCCAAGAAATGCAAACCACATTTACATTGATTGATTGATTTGGCTATTTTAGTTGCCTTTTTCTGCCACTTTTGGCTAATCGCGACGATAGGGATGTGTGATTCGATTCATGCAAGCCTCTGTGAATGTCTCTTAATGTCACAATGTTGTTATGAGCTTTGAAAGAAAGAGTTACTGAAAAACATCCTCGTGACATGCTTATTCCTTACTTACACCTTCTTCCTTGTCATCAGTTTGACTTCTCACACATCGGATTCCAAACAAGATGAGAACCACAGAAGACAGAGCAAAATAAATGGGAGTGAAATGCATAGCGTCACTTTTCTCTGCCGAAATAACTCAATGCCTACACCACACTTGCAAAATTAAAATATATGAGGAATGACAGGAACTTTTATTACAGGAGGACTAACGTTTTATACAAACAGACAACAAGGGCATACATGCAACTGATCTTATCAGTAATCTTCATAAATACAGATCTGAATATTATCCCCATGAACATAGAAGAATCAATACTTGTCCTTGAGATCAAATTCCCGTCCACATTTCATATGAGCACTCATAAAGGGCAATGTCAGTTATGAAGTATATCTGGATTAACTCTGATTGGAATGACCTTTAACAAATTTGCTTAAAGACCACGCTACAAAAATCATTTCGTAAGCTGGATCACGCGCTTCCTCTAAACTTGTTTACGCAACATTAAAATGAGGAAATTGGAATAAGAGATTTCCTCGATAATAGCGTACGGATGGCATTGGGCCAGATTGAATAGAGATGCGTGCAGAAGTTACTTCGAAGCCAGCCCCAAAGAGCTTCTCGCCAAAAACACCCAAGAAGAACGGTTTATTAGTGCAGCATATATAGGTTGGACTCACACACAAGTAAACGTAAACCTGACTGTTTTTCAGGTGCACGGGCTGTCTCCTGTTGCTCCCTCACTAACGCACCAATGGATCCAGTTGTCAAATGTGTAGCCCACTGACGTTTTCTCTTTTTCCACCGTCTCTCGGACAAACCTATGGCCAAGCACCTTTTTACCAGCTCGAAAACTAGGACAGGATTCTGGCAGGCTATGCACCTTTTTACCTGCTGGCAAACTAAGGCAGGATCCTGGCAGGTCATGCACCACAGTAGCTTTCCATAACTTCTGCAATTAACAGGTTGATCCTGTTATAACAATCCGTAATAATGAGAAACTTTCAAAATGCTAAATTTACTCCCAAAAATGCAGTAAAAGTGTGAAAAATTATGTTCCCAACCCCAAGAGTACCAAAATTTCGTATTTTTCGAAGTGTACAAAATGTGTATTAATGCGTTCTGTGTTTTCCGTAATTTGAACACCTTTCTGCACTTCAGGTCGTATTTAAACATTCTGCACTTTCACGTCACCCAAGTCTACATATGCGGAGGAAATCTGTTACTAAAATAGCACAGAGTGTTATCACAAACTGACCAAACATCAAGTTTCTAAACTGTTTCTGTATCTATAGGTACAGTATGTAAGACACATACAAAACACATGAGACAATGACTTACTGTGCTTTATAGAATGTGTGTTGCAAAATATATTTCCAATCTAAACTCTGTCTTACAGACTCCTTCTACAACTAGTTTGCAATAGCCACGACTCAAAATCATGCAATAACAATCATTCGCAACAAAAATCACCAGAAGCTAACGAAGTATTATTTTTTTATTTCCAATTTTTATTGGTGCTTAGTTACATTCAAATAATACCTTGCAAGGAAACTACAATCTTAAAATGCTTACGAAAACATTTTATTTTGTCACATGTTCAAGTACAATCGCTGTGTGTGTAAATATTATTGATTTCCTTTCTTCTTCTTTCCACCTTTTTTCTCACCTTCTTCTTCAACAAGAGTGCCCTGCACATACTGACAGCCAACTATATCATCATCGAGGTAATATTTACCATAAATGTAATAGTCTCCTTCTAAGCTTTTTAGCTTTCAACTGTCCTCCAAGCTCTTCACTATCTCAAGCGGGCCTTGACTGGAGTTGTATGTACCCTGCAATAAGTTAAAAAGAAAATGTTTTTTTCATGGAGATGATTTTGCAGAATTCTATT
The DNA here is from genome assembly GCF_977018435.1 of Lepisma saccharinum. Lineage (NCBI taxonomy): Eukaryota > Metazoa > Arthropoda > Insecta > Zygentoma > Lepismatidae > Lepisma > Lepisma saccharinum. The sequence goes on along the minus strand of NC_139229.1, from coordinate 197,416,572 downwards.
GTTCACAAGCAAACCATATAGTTATATACAATATTATGTCTTTCGTTAAGAATATTGTTGATTCAGTTCTATCAATCAGTAACACTGAAAGTAAATATTTTTATCTTTCCTGCTGTTTTGATTTATAATACTCGCCTCTGCTAGGAGGTTAAACAGTCATTCCTATCCTGAACTCTATTGATACCAATATTCTTAGTTGTCCAATGTATGGATTTTAGGATAAAGGGGTAACTCCCTAGATAACATGACGAGCGTAAAATAGCGAAAGTACTGACGCATCATTACTGTGAGAATTAGGCTTTTTGACGTTGGGGGGTATGCCCACTCAGTGGAATATTTGTGATGACATTTCAAAGATATTATTCTTTTCCGTATACACATTTGTAGGTCTAAATGTTACCAGCCAGTAAACTAAACTCTTGCCTTGTGGTTCTAAGTACACACCTTAGAAAATTGGTTCTAACGTAGGTCATAAGATCTTATGATTATATTTACACGAAATTTAGAAATACTTATCATATTTAAATTCTAAGAAAACCCAGTCACACACAAGAATAGCTATCGAACTAGTAAAGCCGAAAATTAGTAACTCCAAATTTCTAGTGCCACGTTTAAACGAAATGTTGATCTAATCTACCTACTAGTTTCTTGTGAACGCTCTAATACTTGTAAAATATCAGCATTGTGCCATGAAAACTTAAGTGGAAAAACAGCCTGCTGTTGTCTCGGCTAGGTAAGGTTGGTCAGTTTCACAATACTGTCCTTTAATCCACAAGGCTGCATACTCTTTGGCAGGGAAATATTTGGTGACTAAACCGTTAATGGACACGAATCATTTTTCTGTTGTATTTGCTACATAGTGAAGATATTGTATATTATGTGCTATCAATCCCATTTTCCTTGAGGAAGATAAAAACATCCCTGGCAGGAATAAAATAATTATATTTTTGCTGAGGATAAAATCCCTGCCCCCCCCCCTACCTCGTTAATTCGCACACTGCGTACCCCTAAAGTTTATCTCAACTCCTAGTTTTCTTTCAAACCATTTGTGCTGGGGTAATTTCACAGGACGGATTTTTCGTGCTGCTTGTGGAAATGATAAAGATACGTCCACTAAATGACTGAAAATTATGCTCCTTCGAACTGGCATTATACAACTCGACTCACTGCAGACTCCTTATATCTCTCCGGTTAAATATAAAAGAGTTCAAAAGTAATTCGGAAGGAGAAAGAAAGTATAGGAACATTAACTGCAAACGAAACGAAATTCAGTTGTTAGTTCACGTGTTATTATTAGAATAACATATTTTACATTAATTGTTGTTATTATATTTTGTATAATGCTTGATTCTCTATGTTGAACAAATAGTTATTTTTAATTATCTTTCCTTCCTTGCCGTATGAACATACTATCAGAGTTAATTGTTATTCATCATAGAACTTAATTTTTAAAGAAGGCGTGCGAAAATTCATCTACTACATTTCAAATGATCTGTAACTTGAATCAAGGGGTCAAGGGTTCGATAGTCGTGGAGGCACATTGTGGCTCGGATCTCATTTTAAACTGTAGGTCCAGTCGCGATTAGGTTTTCTGTGCATAAAGTGGACTCAAAACAAAAACTCACACTCGATCTTTGACTTGTAAAAAATATGCCCTAAATTAGCTTTCTGTGATTACACAATTTGAATTTACTTCTTGTGTAACTCACATTATTTGAAGTATATACCTGAATATGAAAAGAAGATACGTATTTATAAAGTCTCCTCCTCTCCCTCTCCGTTTGGATTCTTTCGAAAACTCCAAAGCAGTATATTCAAATTCAGATCTTTAGTTTACTCTCTTATAAGTAAGTATACCTGAATATTGACTCCCCAAGTATACAGTGTTGGAGAAATTTATGTTCACATAGTAATGAACTATGTTGATAACTTAAATTCAGAAAGTAGAAATTTACTATACCTTTAGAATTGGGCATTTCCGAACGTTCAGATTCTCGGCGTTTTCCTATAGTTGAATACACGTGACCTTTCTCGAATATCTTAGCACATAGTTTGTCCGCCGTTATGTCTGGAAATGTTTCACAAGAAGTTCTTGAACCTACTGGACATTTCTCTACAGTCAAAACTGCCTGGAAAACAAAAGTAAATTTCTGACACTGTCTTAGATATACAAACGTATATGAAGAACACTCTACAAATTTCAAAGTGTAATGGAATCTGATAAGACAATCCATTAAAACACCATGCTGATTGCATTGAAAAAAGTTTTCACTTGTAAGATTAGTTCATTCAGGATTTATAGGCATAGAGAGAGGCATAATCCAATTTACAAGAAGGACTGAAGTTCCCATTAATAATAATAATGACAAGAACAAAAACAGTCCCTTTATTTAGGGGCAGACTTCAGTCGTAGTCTTCTCAATCACCTAACTTTTGTCATTATCAACATGGTTAAGAGGATACATAGAAATATAAAGGTGCATTAATGCAGAAAGACTACAATGAAGATAAAAGGAAAGGTAAAATAACGAACTTAAACTACACTTAAGGAGATATCCGCAAATAATAGTAATAATAATATATAAGGTAAAACGAGGAAAGATGCCGCACATTCTGTACTTTGCCTCGTACACATCAGATGGCAGCAACATTCTGCAAGGATGTGTAACTGTCATCCATTCCACCATGCCAGATCAGTAAAGCCAAGTGGAAAGGAGTGGGGCGCCTTTGAAAATTTCCTGGTGAATTTATAGTCGAAATTTTATTGAAGGTAGGTGTGATAGATCGTAATAGAACGCACGCTAGTTTCTACGTAACAAATATTTTATAGAATACTTGTTACAGTATTGCGATTACCTTTCGCACGATTTTGCACTGCTACGCCCTTGGGTGTATGTTAAGGTAAGGCTCCACGTTATGGGCGCCACTATGCTACGCCCTTGGGGTACGTACTTAAATGTTATTTACCACGGCTACAGATATCTTAATCTCAGGGGATAGGTTCTTTATTCGAGAATTCCAAATAAGAAAGCGTTTTATAGCCAAGAGGATATAGTTAAATGCGGATCTATATTCTGGAAACTATACACAATACAAAGAAAATATATAGCGAAGCTTGTATATACATTGAAATATATAATAAATATATGTATAATCGGTCCTCCTCCGTAGTCGAGCGGGTTAAGGCGTTCACTCGTCTTGAGATCGTTCGCTGCGGGACGGCGTAGGTTCGAATCCGGCTCTGGTCGGAATTTATTCGGCCTTCGTATAGGGCCGGTGGCAACCCACCATCGTGAGGAAATTGGGAAGCTCCGAGTGAGTGAGCGTAACCTGGTCAAGAAGACCTACAATAACGGCTGGGGGTTCGTCGGGCTGATCACCCGTCACCCCAGTACTGGTCTAAGACCTCCACGCTATAACAGGTGACGGAGGAACAGTGTGGGAGGAGACCAGCAGTCGGTAGGTAAGCCAAGGCCCTTCAAGGGCTGTAGCGTTGTGGGTTATGTTATATGTATAATCGAAAGGAAATCTTCTTCTTCTTTTCTTCTCACAATTTTGGGGAAAATGCTTCTTCTTCTATTCTTCCTTCTATTTTGGGAAAAGGCTTCTTCTTCTTTTCTTCCTTCTATTTTGGTAAAAGGCTTCTTCTTCTTTCATCAATTTCTTTTATGATAAAATATAGAAAGGCTCGTTCTTTCTTCACTTTCCACTTCTTTTCTTTGGTAAAAGGATAATCTTCTTTTTCTTTCTTCTACCCTTTATGGCAATCTCTTTCTTCTATTCACAAAAAATAGTCATCCCCTTTTATTCATCGCTGTTCTTATTTCCTCTATTCATATCAATTCTTATTTCTTCTTTCAGCAGCAATTCTTATTATCTTATATATTCCGCCGAGATATTCTTATATTCTCGATAAATTCTTCTATTTATTCTTTCCACAGCAAATTCTTATTTCTTCTATTCTTCTTTGCCACTGGAAAAAATCTTATTTCTCTCATTTATCGCAAATATTCTCTTTACCAAATCTCTTCTCAATAATATAGACAAATCATTATGCTGCATTCCTTGTAGAGAATTGAACCAAAGCTATAGAGGATTTTTAGGGGCGTCTAATCTGACAATAGCGCCTCCACCTAAAACAACAACCAAGGTAAATAACCAGGATCGCTAATAACAAGCGCTGCCGATGGCCCAGTGCGACTAATAAGAAGCGCAACCATAAGTGCTTCGGGGCGTCTAATTTGACTACAGCGCCACCGGGGACAAGTAATCCAAAACATGGCGACGTTCTCCTCGCCAGAGAATCAAAAAAAGATACATTTCTGAATTCATTTGCTCACTTAATAACTTTCCTAATTGTTTCATTTATGAGCATGTTCTTAATTATCTTAATTTGCTATATACAACATTTTATTCACTCCTTCTATAATTTTTATACTCTTTCTTTATATATTTTTTCATTTACTATAATATATATAATCGCTCTTCTCCGCTCCTAGTTTCATTGACTTGGCTCTGCTCCTCTTTATATGGCGTGCTGCCATCTATCGTCGCTCTCGGTAAACATTTGTCACTTGCATTTCTCGTTGTGTCGTCGGAACTGGCACGTGACAGCACCGAAACTACAAAACCATTAAAAAGCAACTGGTGCGGCATCTCTCCTCGCCAAAAGGATTGTTGCCGGAGTTACACAAAAGAGAGATGACGCACATTTTTCTGTTCGGAAAATGTTATGTCATATTATAAGGTGTACAGTGTCATTTATTTCACCTTTTGACACATTGAATATTCTGAATACAGTGTTACATGTATAGTCACGGACACTTCTGGCTTGTAACGACCTTATTGAAGAAGCACTCAAGCAATCCATCCATGGTTGACCACCAAGCGCCTTGTGACTAGACAACCCAACCAGCATTGCAATTCTTCGGCTTGTATACCAGTCACGGGTATACATCTCTGTAAATTGAGTAGTGATGCCAAAGAGAAATACGAAATGAAGATTGTCGATCGTAATGTCTCGTGTTCTCGACATGGAATAACAGCGGAAGGAAAGTTATTTTTTTTTGTCTAATTTCATCCAATCTTTTTATAAAACTGAGGTTTCTGCAAAACCTTTTGAATTGCATGCCACTTCGTATGTTGGTAATCTGAAAGCAGCAAAGATGAAAATTTGATGTTCCGAAGCGACGATGTATTTGTGTATGTGTTGAAAAAACGCAATTATTAAAAAGTGAAAATCATGCAGCCACGAGATCATTGAGAACGCTTCCTAGTTGTCAGTGCTGATATGGCAGTAGCTACAGTCTGTCAACACACACCAACTTTCACGTTCCCCGTAAAATGATTACCTTTCCACCTTTCAAACTCATGAGTGCTGTCTAAAGCAATACTTTGATACTTGAGTTTGCATGTTCGAATCTAAAGTAATACTTTTTTTTCCCCAGCAAATGACATTGAAACCATTAATAACTCTTTGCAATGTGATATTGATATCATATATGGAAATAATAAAAATGTAGAATTTCGCTTAAAACAACTTATAAATATATTAAATTATGTGGATACCTGATCTGAAACGTACGATGCACGATGAGAGAGCCTGAATGTTGCATTGAAAACTGAGGAGAACAATGACTGACTTATGAACAGTGAAAGGTTTTTCCATGCTCCAATGGGATTTTATTTATAACTATAAATAAACAAGCCAGAAGGACACAGGTTGGTATGATGAACTAAATTGTAAACTAAAAGTTTTAATTGAAGAAACAAAACACGTTCACGGTTGAAAATAGGGAATTCAATTTCAGGCACATTACACTAACTGAAAGACTATTTTCAAAATTAATAGTATCACCCGTTTTTCACCTTTTTCTCAGTTGTCACACATGTCAATTTCCTCTATATTCTCTCTATTCTCATTGGGACAAACACACACATCCATGCTCGAACCGAGTATTGGTAAGTTTGATACGCGGTTTAGACACAAGTGATTGGAATCCCACTTTAAACTATAGATCCAGTTTTCTTACTGTGGATAAAGTGGACTTGAAAAGAAAAAAAATAGAGGAAAAGCGCTTGAACGTTTCGATGAGTTCCAAGTGCCTTGATGAGGCGAAGCTATAACATGATTTTCAAGTGGTCAAGTAGCCCCATGGTAGCGGAAAGAAGACTTTGGGTTCGATTCCAGTTTTATTGCTTTTTAAAAAACTCTAGCAACTAATTATTGCATTTTATTTAATAAATTATTGGAGTAAAGGTTAAATACATTTTTACTTTATTTTTGGGTTGAAATCTTTACCGTTTTAAATTTTATTTGTAAAAATTATTTTTACTATAGTTTTTTTCGTCTCATCATTTTACAAACATACTCAATAAAATGTTATGCCTGCCGAAAAGTATATATTTCTTTCGAGAAAATAATCCAGAAATACATATAATACTATTCAAAAGAAATTATCGTAATCGTTTGGAAAACAAAAAATTCAATTCAAAATTCAACAATTCGCACAGCAAATAAAATAAGAATGTAATAATAACCCATAGCGCGACAGCCCTTGAGAGCCTTGAAATAAATAAATTGAAATATATAGTCGCTCCAGTTAAGAAAAAAATTGGAGGCAATCAAACGGGAATCGAACACAATATCTCCTGCGTGTCAAACTAACACGCTACCACCACACCACCTGGTCTTCTGTCAGTAGGACACTATAATCGTCTTGTGAGTAACGCTTGCTAAGTTTCTAATCTTTGAAGCTCTTGTAATTTTTGTTGTGTGTCACGGAGTTATTTTTACTTCAACATTTGAGCACACAATCCAAACATACGTAAATTTTGTACACAGAAAACATGGGTTTTCTGCACACAATTACGGAGCATACGCTCTGTCAAGGACTAGAAGGAACCTCGCAAAAGTTACCGAAGCTTCTCTACGGTGATGACAGTTGGCCCCGGAGTCACGTGGTATCAGTGCTTATCAGTCGACATGACCTTGTGCCTGCAGAACCAGCATACTGAAATGAACGAAGGTATTTTACGTGATTTGTAAGCTGGAACAAAACATGCCACGCGTTACAACAGACAGAGGTTTGCCTTCAGCTTTCGGACAGACAAACCACACTAAGCATGCAGACAGAGTATAATGTAAGATAAAAGGAAATTATTTCTCCGTCTCCTCAAACTGACAATTTTATTGCCTTTTTCTTTGGAGTTATTTGACCACAGAAACGGATTATATTATAATAATAATCCTATAGCGCAACAGCCCAATATTGGGCCAAGGCTTACCTACCGACTGCTGGCCTCCCTCCCACGCGGGCCACCAGGGGGGAGTGGAGATCTGCAGCCAGACTAGGGGGACGGGTGGTCGGCCCGACCAACCCCCAGCCGTTATAGGACTTCGCGACCGGAAGAAACAAAGGCTATCCTTTTTAAAGATTACACTGAATAATTGTTATTTGATTAGGAAACTAAAAATGACTTCAGTATTCCTATGCAGTACACAAGAGATTCTAAACACACTCTAAAACATACTATTGTTCGTTTCAACGTATTATTTCATCAAACAAGACACAAAATAAAGGGCATGCTCAAGAAAAAATATGTTCCTCTGATTATCAAGTGCATTACGTAGTTAACCACAAGTTTGGATCTGCCAGTTATCCAAATATTATTAATTTTGAAAATAGTCTTTCAGTTAGTGTAATGTGCTTTCACTGTTCGCAAGTCAGTCATTGTTCTCTGCAGTTTTCAATGCAACATTCAGGCTCTCTGAGCGTGCATCGTACGTTTCAGATCAGGTATCCACATAATTTAATATATTTATAAGTTGTTTTAAGCGATATTCTACATTTTTATTCTTTCCATATATGATATCAATATAACATTGCAAACAGTTATTAATGGTTTCAATGTCATTTGCTGGGTAAAAAAATCGTATTACTTTAGATTCGAACATGCAAACACAAGTATCAAAGTATTGCTTTAGACAGCACTCATGATTTTGAAACGTGGAAAGGTAATCATTTTACGGGGAACGTGAAAGTTGGTGTGTGTTGACAGACTGTAGCTACTGCCATATTAGCACTGACAACTAGGAAGCGTTCTCAATGATCACGTGGCTGCATGTTTCTCGCTAATAAATAACTGCGTTTTTTCAACACATACACAAATACATCGTCGCTTCGGAACATCAAATTTTCATCTTTGCTGCTTTCAGATTACCAACATACGAAGTGGCATGAGTAGGGAGAAAAAGAGAGTTCTGGAACAGAAAGTGGTGCTTGTTTTGCAACCTTAACGGAAAACATCGTAAGGCAAACGCGAAAGTGGTGCGCTCTTGTACTTTTCTTAGTCTAACTTAACCTAAAGCAAAAAGCTGGCAACCTTACTTTAGGTTTGACTTATGTAGTTCCAGTGCATAAAGCAATGTTGGCAACCTACTGGGCTCTTGCCATAGCCTTTTACGATGGGGGTTTCTAGAAAAAAAATTGGGAGTTGGCCCACCCCCTTTGACTTAGGACCACCAAGCTTGGTATAAATCGACAAGGGTGGCATCTAGCAATACCCTTTAAGGTATTACTATTTTTATTTATCTATAACCGTTCTCGAGATATGGCCCACCCCCTGAAATTTCGGGGGTGGGCCATGTTAATGGTAGCGCGTTCAAACTTGGTATGGGTATTCTCTACTATCATAAAATGGCTCATAGAAGTCAAAATCGCCGTCGGTTTTGCTCTATCTCTTACCGTTTTCGAGATATGGCCTATTAAATTTAAATTTTGGGGGTGGGCCAACATGGTTCCCAGACCATCTTGGGTATAAAAGGACAAATAGGATCTTACCTGGTATGTTGATTGTGTGTTAGGGAATATTGTAAGTGGTATTGTCTTATATTAGAGCGCTCTTTTGATAATTAACTTATAACTGCACACAGGCTGCCGTAATTAACATAAAATATCCCGCCACTGTTCTTCTAGCTTGTTCAATGTCAGTTTGGGTAGGATCATAGGGTGAAATGTGATTCTCCTATGATAATATCCGACTGACTAGCATATGCGATTACGAACGACATGGCTGCTCATCTGACTTCTAGGATCAAGCCTATGAAATTGGGGTCCTAGTAAGTTGAAGCAAATGGCGGGATATTTTGCAAAAAATTTTCTCAAACAGTTAACATTTTTTATTTCAGACATTAGATGGATTTTTTACAAATATATTAATAACAGTTTTTGGTTCAACTTGCTGTCGAGTATAAAATAAAATAACCATGCCTATGAACTTGTTTGGATTAAAAAAGCAGACTGTCATGGAAGCACCGAGTCAGGCTGCAACGCCAAGCTTCGACCTGTTGCCGTCCATGCTATCCAAACTGAGTGGCTTGTTCATTATTCACCTGAACAGCATTTGGACGAAATACGAAGAGGACGTTGGCAAAACATTTTACGTCTTCAACAATAATTTAAATTTCTACAAGTTCCCAATCAGCGGTAAACTTAAGCTAACTGTCAATCCAGAGAATGTAGGTGAAGTCAAGGTTTCTTTCGGCAAGAATATTTATCGCCTCAAGCACGATAGGATGAACAATGTCACCATGTACGATGTATCTGCCGACGATTGCTTGTACGTGGAGTTGCTGGGTGATTATGCAAACTCATCCCGCTTTTTGTGGAGCTTCAAATAACCTATCCTATAATAAATAAATAACCATAGTAGCAGCAATGCCTAACGACATTTTCGGTCACACGAAACGCGACGACCACGGCGAGGAGCTTCTCATGCTCGTCAAGAAGCTGAGAAGCGACCTGCAGGCCCTGCAGTCCACGCTCAACTCCAGCCTCCAGTCCGAGATAGCCAGCCTGCAGTCTCAGTGCCTGGACCCTGTACTCAAGATCGATGCAGAACTCAAATCGCTGTTGCAAAAATACACCGACTTGGCGTCGATAGACAACCTCGAGAACCTGGCGCTGAGCGTAGGCAAGCTCCAAAACGAGCTTCTGAAGCTGCAGCAAACGCAGATCTCCGACGTGGAACAGCTGAAGCAACACTTGCAGGACCAAACTTCCACCATCCAAACCGAACTGCAAACCATCATCCAGAGCATCAAAACACAAGATGACTACGATCGCGTCAACGCCAGCATTGCTAAATTGTGCGAACAGTTTCAATCTTTCAAAATACCTACGTTGGAAAGTTTCAAGGCAGAGCTTCAAACGGATGCTTTGCACGCAGCCATCACCGACGCTCAAACTAAACTACAAACGCTGGAAGACTTCATCAACAATATACCTTCGTCCAGCGAACTGAATGCTATTGCACGCAGCGTTGCCAACATCAAGCTCCAGCTCGAGACCTACGAGGACTTTGGGAAACGGCAAGGTACCATAGCTCACATCGAGGATGCACTTGCCGTCATCAAAAATGATCTAGCGAATGTTCACGAGGCACTTGAATCCAAACTGCCAGGTATCAGGGACACTTTGGCCAGTGTTCAACATCAAATTACCAAGCTGGAAAATCTAAACACCGAATCAGAGTTGTCGCATTTTCATCACTTGATTGACGACATACAGACTAAGCTGGAAACACTTAAAAAATCCACTCCCACCCAGGACGACATAACACAACTGCAGGAACGTATAAGCGCGGCTGCGAATGCATCGGAGTTGGATGCTGTGAAGAAAGCTCTGGAATTGCTTCAGAACACGGTGGCCACCCTGCCTACTTCTCAGAAACTGAAAAGCGTGAAGAGGACCCTGAACCGAATACTCAAATCGGACGACATTAAAAAAAATTCAAACCGAAATTTCAACGCTTCGGGATGCTGTTGCCACGTTGCCTACCAACCAGAACGTCGGCGAGCTACATGCCTTGTTTGCAGAAATTAGGACCCAGGTCCACGACCTTGCAGCTCAAAACGTCAAGTTGACACTTGTGGAGGGCCTGCATCAAATTATCGCCAAAGTAAAAGAGCAAATTGGTAGCATAGAAGCAGGGCTGGAATCGGCCATAACCAATTTCAGTACCCAACTACATGAGTTCAACGAAAAATTCAAGAGGCTAATTGTCGATGTAAAGATCAAGCCCGATTACGACACTGTTGTCCGTGCTATCGAAGAACACCTGGAATCGGTGAACGGTAGATTGGAGGATGTGGAGAGCGAGGTTCGAACCAATGTAAACACCCTGAACGCCAGCATCGACAATCTCAAGTCCACTGTTGTCATCGAACTGTACAGCATTCCAAACGGGAAATTTTCCATGCTCTTCCATCCGGGCGCCAAACCCTACATGCTGACCCCTGCCAAAGCCTATCACCAGTTTTTCCTTGCTGGCACACTTCAGTTCGTCAAGGTTTCATACTGGTCTTTGCCTCACCCAACCCACTACCCAACCATGACCGTGACGAACATCAGTGACGAACCTAAAATAAGAGGAGTGGAGTTGGCCGATTTCACCCACCCGAAACTCGCGAGACTGCCTATGACGAAGATGCCACTCAAATTATCGACATAGAAATAGGTGATAAGCTGTACATAGAAAACCCGGCATTGTCTGCAGCCAGAAATCCCATCCAAGCAATATTCTTATTTTCGCGCAATGTCTAGGCAGGCTATTGTGAACGAGCTGCACAAACCTGCACAGCGAAGCTACAAACGACTGGCGGTAGTGACTAAAGGCATAGACGACTTGTGGGGAGCTGACCTTGTGGAAATGAGCAGTGGCAACTTAAAAATGTACATAAAATCAACAAGGGGTACAAGTATCTTCTCACTGTTATAGACACATTTTCAAAATTGCGTGGGCTTTACCCTCAAGGCAAATACATTAACCTGTGTAGTGGAAGCATTCAAAATTATTTTCGATAAAAGTGGTAGGCGACCTCGATTTCTTCAAACAGACAACGGAAAAGAATTCTACAACTCTGTCTTTTAGCAATTTATTCGAAAACAAAATATTCAACATTACTCCACCTTCAGTCACATAAAAGCCAGCATAGTGGAACGTTTCAACCGAACTCTCAAAACACGGATGTGGAAACAATTCACGCTTCAGGGGAATTACAAGTGGCTCGAAATGCTTCCGGAACTTGTTAATAGCTATAATCACAGTTTGCATCGCACGATAAATATGAAACTGACGTCAACAAATCTGACGAGCGACGATTAATTTCCACGGTTTATTGTCCAAAGTACAAATTTACAAGCAAGAAACCGAAATACAAAATTGGAGATCAGGTGAGAATTAGTAAGGTTAAGCGTGCGTTCGAAAAAGGCTTCACAAAAAATTGGAGTACGGAACTTTTCACCGTAGTTCGAGTCTTACCCGGAAACCGTCACACGTATATAATAAAAGATAATCCCGACGAAATTCTGAAAGGAAGATTTTAACTTTCTAAAACAAAATACCCCGACATGTATCTTATTGAAAAAGTATTACGTAGAAAAGGTGACAAACTGTTGGTGAAATGGCTGGGACTCGAGGAAAAAAGTTGGATCGACGCAAACGAGGTGATTGTGTAACGGGTGCTTGGGATGTGGTACGGCGACTGCCAGATTTTCCATCGGAACGTCAGGATAGGAAAAATGGCAAGCTTCTACCCGACAACATTCGCTGCCTCATTGTTGGACCTTCTGGATGTGGAAAAACAACTTTACTTATTGATAATTTTCTTCTTGCACCTAACTGGTTAATCTGGAAGAACAGGCACCTGTATGTTTTCTCCAAAAGTTTGGAGCAAGCGAAGTATCGCCAGCTATGGAAACTGTACGAGGAACTAGGCATAGCTATATTTGCTTCTGAAGTGATACCACTAGTGCTGTCTCGAGAATTCGGTGGTGGTTTCTGAAGATGTGATCCTGGAGAACCAGAACGAAATTCGCAATTTTTTTACTCAGGGTCGGCACAGAGGCATGGACTGCTTCTATCTTGCTCAGACTTTTTCCAAAATCCCCAAGCAGCTACTCCGAGACAATGCTAATTTTATTTGTTTGTTTCGTCAAGACTACACCAATTTAAAACACGCTTACGATGATTATGTAGGTGGGGACATAAACTACAATCAGTTTTCCAAATTTTGCTCTTCATGCTGGAACCAAGATGATTTCGGATTGTCACAATCGACATGACGAGGAAACCCAATAAGGGAAAATACAGAAACAAAATTAATAATTTTCTAAACGTTGCAACATTACAAGAAACGTCTTGACCTATTATAAATAACTACATACAAAAAAAATGAAACGCAAACTTGCAGACGACAACCTGAAGCTGCGTAGCTACCTGGCAAAACGGTTTATGGGTTGGAAATCCGAGAATCGTGGAATTTACGAAGAGAGAAAGCGTCAGGACCAACCTATCATCGATGCCATCAGTGGACTTGGTAAAGAAATCAAATATGTCACCGAGCAAAACAAAGAGTTAATCAACGAGCTTGTGCCACTTACTGCTCGAAATTATACCATACCCACACCAATATCCAGCATTCACACTACTCCGTTCTAACTTGCTCCGGCTCCGAGACGTCAGGCCCTAGGCAGTACCTCTTCGGACAAGCTAGTCGAGCTGGGCCCGTTGGCGAGGGATTACCTAAGCACCGGGAAATTCGAAAAAGACGAGGTATTCGGATTGTACCCGACCATGGAACATAACGAGGGTGTGGTTTGGAAAATCGAAAGTCACGTTCGAGGGTGACGACGTAAAAGTTAATTTGGGCGAGAAGAACAGCTGGACTAGGTATCCCGGCACGGTGGGACTGTGGGAACTTATCACTAAGAAGCAACCTAAAGATTATACAGTCGAGGATTACCAAAGTTACACAGAAATTTTGATCATGACGGACGCCCTGTACCAAAATAACGATGCAACACAGAATCGCGTGAAATCTAGCAGCGGAGAAAAGTACAGGAACCTCATCAAGCCAATATGGACCCAGCTCAAGACTGGCAGTGGTGTCAAACTCTACAATACCCTACCTAAAGAGTTTGTTTGGGTAGACCACGTAAGGAAGGTTGTGGACAGTTTTCTGGTTATCGCAGGCGAAGAAGATGCAGGCAATCGCAACTTCCACAACGAGAAGTTGGGCATCATGGACATGATTAGCACCAAGCTTAGCAACTTCATTGTCAACGACAGCAAAGGTATAGGGTACCTCATCAAAATCATCAACACCCTGCCTCCCAAATTCTGGAATGTAGCCGAGGGTCGAGGTTTGGTGAACGATATTATCAACAAGTTACCCTTCGAGATGCATCTGCCAGGTTACCAGTACTGCGGTCCGGGTACCAAACTCGAACAGCGACTGGAGAGAGGAGACAAGGGAGTGAATCCATTGGACGCAGCATGCAAGGATCACGACATTGCCTACAATATTCACACAGATCTCGACGCACGTCATGATGCCGACAGGAAGTTGGAGCTTGCAGCTTTCGGGAGACTCGTCATCAGAGATGCCACGCTAGGTGTATGTGTTGCCGCATTGGGTACGACCATCGCCATGAACACAAAACGAAAATTGGGGTGGGGATTGTAAATAAATAACCCTTGTGAAAAAAGCAACTTTGTATAACCAACCTATTAGGGGGCAAAGCCTTACCCTTCCACGATATATAAATAACATACTATCACCATGAAGCCCAAAGGTGTCGTTTACCAAATACCCTACGCAAACCTCAAGTCTCTCGGAGCTCTTGATGGATTGCTTACCAAAAAGCAGCGCGAGAAGAAACATTCCTGCTTGGCAAAAGGTCATGGAATGAAATTGCTGCTTAGTATTCCTCAGTTGAGGAGGTTACAAGGTTCGCGAAAGCAGCAGAAGACTGGAGGTTTCATATTCAGCATCCCGGCTATCTTGGCAGCATTGGGTGCTGTAGGCAGCTTGGCAGGAGGCAGTGCCGCCATTGCCAAGATCATCATCGATGCAAAAAAGAATAAGGCCGAGTTGGAAGAGCAGAAACGCCACAACCTGGCTATGGAGAAGAAGGGGAAAGGTGTGACCAAAAAGCGAAAAAACAACCTCGAAGCTTTGAAAAAGTTTTAAAAAAAGAAGAGAACCTGTCCAACTTTGATATTGAATCTCTGATCGAATTGTTGGGGGTTAAGTACTTCAGGGGCGTTTTCATGTCTGATTCTCTACCTTCTGTTGTGAAGAAAAAAGAGTGTGGTGTGGTTAACCTGGACAATTACGAAAATCCAGGTACACATTGGATATGCTACCTCAAATCCAACAACAACAAAGCATTTGTTTTCGATTCACTCGGAGGCATGCCACGTGCTGGGTCGGTAAAGTATCAGTGTTGTCAACCTCTACTACAATGACGAACGCATCGAGGGTTTCAGCGATGTGAACTGTGGCCATCTCTGCGTTTCCATGCTTGTCTTCCTCTCGCAAATAAATAACCCAACAATCGAGGATTTCCAGAAAGCATTGTGGCACCTAAAGCACTATGATAGTATTCCATCTCACAAGCGAGACTTCGCTTCTGAAACTCACATTGCATGACGATATCATCTATCCTAAATCTATTGCTCTTCGTGCATTCTACAGTATGTACCTGATACCTAATGTGACGGTACACAACAATACCATCAAAATTGGCAGCGAAAAAATCAGCATCACCCCTGGCCAGTACAATTTGTCTACCTTGCAGGCTCAATTGCCAAGAAGTGTACTGCTATCGCAAAATTCTGTAACTCACAGGGTGGAATTGGTGTCTGCCACGGAAACCGTAGACCTGGGTACCATCGGAGAGCTTTTGGGATTCGAGAACAACACAAAGATCGAACCTGGCATCAAGCACATCGGTGATAACATTCCTAAATTTCTAGCCATCGAGACTCTGAACATACATTGCAATGTGGCAGAAGGTATGATCACCAAATCCTCTGACGGCATCCCAGGGAGTCACAAGCAGACAGGTATTATCGCTACGTTCAAACCAAACCCTGAGTTCATGGAGCCAATTATCTACACACCCTCCCCACCGATATGCTTTCCTGTATCTCGTAATCGCATAGACAACATAGAGTTGGCAATTACCAACGAGAAGGGAGAGGTGGTTGATTTTGCAGGAGCCACAACCACTGCCGGCGTGGAGATTAACATATAATAAATAACCATCATGGAGCAAATCGAAAGTTACGAGTTGCAGTCCTTCCCTCCCAATCGTCGCACGTTTGCCAACCTCAAAGAAGCGAATCGAGAGATAGAATACGACGTGGACGTCAGGGATGGATTCATTCACCCTCACAGAGCTGATTTGTATATCAAGTTTGATGTTGTGAAGAGAGACAACGGCGAAGCATTCCTTGCCAATGCAAATTTAAGACTTGTAGATAATTTTGTGCCGTACCTATTCTCGCAGGTGGAAGTTAGAAAGCATGGCACCGTCATCGATAGGGTTGACTACCCCGGGATTACCTCTACAGCTGTGGGAAAACTGAAACTCTCCAAGACCGATGCAGCATACTACCAGGCAGGGGGATTCGAAGCAGGTACAAAAATCAAAACTCAAAGTCACACAGTACTGTTTCCCATGCGCCTGCTTCCTGGCTTCTTTTCCGACTACACAGAGATTATGTGGAAGGGTGGTTTGCGCGTCACTTTTCGCAGACGCGACAACGACAACAATGCGCTGATGTGTTACAGCACCTTGAGTGCAGACGGTTCAGCGCTTCCCCAACACACTACCTGATCCTGCCAAGTGCATCATCCAGTCCATGGAGCTGCGCATGCCCATAGTGGAATACGAAACTAACTACGCTCTCAAGTACAAAGCAGACATTTTTAAGAATCCCCAAGTACCCATCCAATTTTACGGTTACCAGTGCGTGCAGAAACCTGCTTCTGGCAACCATTATGAATTTGACGTGACCACACAGTTTAACAGCATCCGGTACGATATGCCAGGGTTTGTGGTCGTGCTTTCCAGACAGGGGAGGACAACAACCAAGAAAAAGATTTGAGTCAGTTCGACAACTGCAAGATCAAGAACATCTACCTCAAAAATGGCAGGAACGAGATATTCCCGCGTGAGAACTACAACCTGAACATTGCAAACAACGACTACCTGAAACTGTACGAGGCATACACAGCTTACAAGAGGGTGACCTCCGGCAATGTGGACGTGTACTACAACCCCAATGAGTTCATAGCTCGCAGACCCATGTTCGTCATCAACACATCTAAAATAAAGCAGGTAGTTGTTAACGATCGCACCAACATCAAGATTGTGTGCGAGTTCCACGATCCTCTGCCTGCGGACACACTGTGCAGCGTCATCATTATTGAAGAGAAAATTTTTGTGTATGATGTCAGGAACGAGCGAGTAACAGAGCAGTTTTAAATATGCATAGGAAATAACAAGAAATAAAAAAAAAGCCATGCTTGAGCCCACAAAGGAACTTCCCCTTTGGCCTTGCACATGCCCCAAATTTTTCGTCCCGTAGGACACGGCGGGAGTTAGTTCCGTTAAAAAAATATACATACTATATATTTGCAGACATTGTTAATTTTTTGTATTCTTTTGTGTAGGTCAACAAAAAATTCTGTTGATTGAATATATAGTATGTATTACAAAAAAAAAACCTGTGAAATTAATATTTTGAAAAAAATATCCCACCTCCACCCCCTCGTTTTGCATTCGAGGGCAAATAAAAAAAACACTTGTAAATCAAATTACTTTTATTTTTTTATTTTGGGCACACAGAGCAAGTTTTACCTGTTTTCAGGCGATAGTGACCCCACGGCAGGGTATGAATCCCACATTCGAGAACACATCTCTTGTCGTCTCGTGCATCCAGAGCAATTTTGGTTGTAAGTATATGTTTAACAATCTGGATGCGATACTCTTTTCGCAGAATCGGGTTTTTGGTTTCGAGGCACTCGACGTAGTCTTCAAACTTGAGTTTTCTCTGAACCACCTGCTTGCCTATGGCTTTAGCATTTTTGGTCACAGAACTCTCAGCTTGAATTGCATATGGTTTGGCACAAAGACCAGCAAACTCTAATATAATATCCCCATCTTTTTCGTCCTTTAGTTTACCAGGCACTTTTTTGTTTCGAGCCAGGATTCCATATCGATTTGGTTGGGGATAGCTCGACGTGTCGAACAAGTTAACGAGAGCTGTAATCGTGGTGATATCTTTATATGCGTTAGCAGTGTGGGCGTGATATACCAGACTGTCCGTATCTGTGTAGAGAAGATTGGTGTTGTTACCATAGTGCAAGCGTAGTATATCATAATATATCTCGAACATTTGCAGCTTGCTTAACTCTAACACTGTGGCATCAACATAGACTGGTTTGTTGAGCTTTACCTCACCACGATTCATGTGTACCAAAGCAAGCTGTTCGTTGTAGATTGTTCGAGATTTAAACAGTGGGCTTGCAACAAGTTTGCGACAACGGTCGACGCTAGTAAGCAGCCTTATGTCTTCACGATTTCGCGTGTTTTCCATTGTTTTACCAAATATTATATTATTCATATCCTTAAAAAATTTGCGATCAAGTTTCGAGGTAGCAGCAGTACGATGTTTAGTATTGAGGTCAATGTATGGCTTCAACCAATTTGAATGGTTGAAAGTGAGGACTCGGTGACTTGCTGTAATCGTGACCCCTCGTTGCATCAACCACCGAAGATTTCGGTAGTGCAACCCGTAACGCTTTTTTGGGTTCGAAATCCATAATAAGTTTTTTCTGCTTCGACGCAGGTGGACACTTGAATTCCGATGCTGGTGGGAGGTCGCAGAAGACATCCTGCAGCTTCTC
Source organism: Lepisma saccharinum (assembly GCF_977018435.1). Taxonomy (NCBI): domain Eukaryota; kingdom Metazoa; phylum Arthropoda; class Insecta; order Zygentoma; family Lepismatidae; genus Lepisma; species Lepisma saccharinum. The sequence goes on along the minus strand of NC_139229.1, from coordinate 197,397,806 downwards.
GGAAAACTCGAGGTCCACCTCGACAAAGAAACCTTGTTCCGAGTCGTCGAAACCTACTATCAATAAATTTTTCGTTACAAACTGGACAGTGTGTAGCCTCTTCGTGTTTACGCTTTTCTTCGGGAGTTAAGTCTCGCATAGCTATAGGATCTAACAATACTTCTCGTATCTTGTTCACTTCTACAATCATCCTCTCCAGAAAATGTTTGGCTGCATCGGGACCGCGATATGCATATGGCTCAGGGGCAATTATTTGATTTCGTCGCACCACAACATAGGCAAAACTGGAGATCTTGTGAATTTGGCAAGGCGTGGTAGAAGAAACTTCTGGGTTGGGTTTACAGGTGGACAGCGGTTCAAGGAAGGCCTCTAAATCTGCAATAATAATAGCAGGGTGCTCTCCCATAGCACTATGCGCCCGAAATTGCTCCACAATACCAGGCTCGGGTAAAACTGCAACCCCAGGTCTGTTGTCGTTACAATAGCGCATGTGGTGTGCAAGCTTCTGGGCAGCAATGTCGGGGCCTTGAATGTGTTGGTAATCTTGTGGTTTTTGATTATCGAACGTGGACAAGCACCTGCGACAGACTTCTATGCAACCATTATGCTTGCTTTTTTGACCTGAAACTAACCGGGAGAGAGAGCGAATAAGCGTGTAATGATGGCAAGTCTCGTTCTTGATGAGTAACAAATTGATTTCTTTTACAGCTTCACCTTCCATGTTGCTCACTCGAATAGGGTATACAATATTTGTGTTCTTAGTAAGGCCGTAAACATTGATAGCTAGTTGCAGGTTTAGTAAGTTGTGTGCACGGGTCTCGAATTTGTTTATGTCCGACAACTGAACTGGGTAGGTAATCCCAGCCATCGCATTTTCCAATTTTGATTCGTAGCGTATGTAGTGGGTAACACGACGCGGCTGATCTTTCCGGTGTATACGATGTAGCGCTGCCAGCACCGACCAAAGAAAACATTTTGAATCGCTATTCTGGATGTTTAGAACAGCCTTCTTGACTGCAATTATTGCCGGCAGTGGAACATAACTAGACCCAGACAGTGGAACAAACTTGTTAAGACTCAATTTAAGTTTATGCGGAGTACCACACAACGAACCACCCGAGCCTTCAGCCTGATGTTCTTCCTGTTTGGCAACCAGCTCCTCCAAGAATTTGTCGTAGATACTCTCGAGGTTGGCAACATCTGCCAAGTGCAATATTTTTGCCTTGGTATTATGGTGAAAGCTGTATTTCTCATCAGATGGTTTTTTGTATTGGCATCCCAGCGATGCATAAAATTTAGTAGAGTTTAAATCCAGTATATCACTTAAGATAGAAATCATCTTGGGTCGCACACTCTCTAGGAAGCTACGTACATCGCATAAGCTATCTGCGGTAAAATCAAAATCCTCTAATATATGATGAAAAGCAAACCGGCTTGCTATTGTTGGCGACTTGACGCGTTTGGCAGATGGTAATATGTTAAAAAAATCTGCTTCAGCCTTCCTATTGACCGAGGTCGATGGTTTCAGCACAGGGTCTCCAGTACCCTTGCAATTAAGCATATGCTTTTTGACATGTGCAATTGTAAAGTGTTTGTTACACTTAGGACACAATTCGGTTGCTGTTAAATTCTTGCCAGGCACACAGGTACGACTATGTCGTGCATAATGAGCACTGGAAATATTTTTTTTACATGTAATACAAATCTTCGTAGGACGCATATTTTTGGGGGGTGTTTATTTATATATGTAGATATGCTGATGTATGAATTTTTTAGATGTCGAAACCACACGTACTGTTGTACAATTAGGTACAAAATGTTGTACAATTAAGTATAAAGTGCAGTACAATTAGGTACAGAGTATTGTACAATTAGGTACTGAGTGTTGCACAAATAGATACCCCAAAAAAAGCACTACAAGAAAAAATAACTACTCTTCAATCAGTCTCACAAAAACTCAACTACACTGCACTGTGTATACAATTTTTAAAAATCAAACAGAAAATAATTGCTACTCACCATGTAAGGCAAATCTACGAGGAACACTGCACAGGACGTCCGTACTCTTCAAGCTGCTCTCGCAGACTGTGACTGACTGTTCTGCGCACCCCCTTATATAACCTCGGTTTATTTATGACGTATTTTTCCTCCAATCAGAAGAGACCACGTTAAGTATGAGATATTTTTCCACCAATCATAAGAGACCACGTTAGATATGAGTCATCATATTACGTCATAATTTGTTGCGCAATCAGAAGATATGAGCCATCACATTACGTAATAACTTGCCGCAGTGTTGCGCAATCAGAAGATATGAGTCATCACATTACGTATTTTTTAACTAATCAGAAAACACAATATCAAAAGCATTCGCCTCTAGCGCAGGCTAATTACTGCTTATATATTTACAACTTGCAACCCCTCAGATTAATGTGTAATGACCGATATATACAAGTACATGTACATAGATTATGTTATTATTTTGAGGGGTCCTATATTGGACACACGATGGGGTCCGACATAGGGTCATCAGCTATATATAATAAAAAACCATCGCTCGTGGCAGTAACTTCGCAAAACTATAGGACTAATAACACAGTTACCATATATTTGGCTATTAGCTCCATCTATTTTTTTTATTAATATATTTGTAAAAAATCCATCTAATGTCTGAAATAAAAAATGTTAACTGTTTAAGGAAAATTTTTGCAAAATATCCCGCCATTTGCTTCAACTTACTAGGACCCCAATTTCATAGGCTTGATCCTAGAAGTCACATGCGCAGCCATGTCCTTCGTAATCGCATATGCTAGTCAGCCGGATATTATCATAGGAGAATCACATTTCACCCTATGATCCTACCCAAAATGACATTGCACAAGCTAGAAGAAACAGGGGCGGGATATTTTATGTTAATTACTGCAGCCTGTGTGCAGTTATAAGTTAATTATCAAAAGAGCGCTCTAATATAAGACAATACCACTTACAGTATTCCCTAACACACAATCAACATACCAGATAAGATCCTATTTGTCCTTTTAAACCCACCAAAACACCTAGCTTTTTGTTTCCTCATAGATGGTGCTGACAGCGCCACCCAGCTCGAGATAGTTCCTTTGTTTACTAACAGATGGCGCCACTCTCCTCCTCCGAAAATTTTCAATAAAAAAACTTAAATATCTCGAAAACGGTAAGAGATAGAGCAAAAATGGTAATGTAGATTACGTATACCAAGTTTGGTGGTCATAAGTCAAGGGGTGGGCCAACTTCCAAAAATTTCCATTTTTTCTAGACTTCGTAACTTTCGAACGGGTGGTCGCAGAGACGTGGGGTTTCTTGCGTTAACATCGTCTCGGTGTCCTCTGTCTTCCTCTACCAAAATTGTTATAGGTCGTCATAGAACCAAATTTACCCCCTTTAGGTTTCCTCAATAAAAAAAACTTAATATCTCGGAAACAGTAAGAGATAGAGAGAAACAGACCGCGATTTTGACTTCAAAGAAGCATTTTATGGTAGTAGAGAATACCCATACCAAGTTTGAGCGCGCTACGATTAATATGGCCCACCCCCGAAATTTCGTCAGTGTGCCATATCTGGAGAACGGTTAAAAATAGGGGCAAAAATAAAAATAGTAATGCCCTAAAGGGTATTGCTAGATGCCACCCTTGTCGATTTATACCAAGTTTGGTGGTCCTAAGTCAAAGGGGGGGCCGGGGTGGGCCAATTCCCAATTCTTTTTTCTAGAACCCCCATCGAAAAAGGCTATGGCAAGAGCCCAGCAGGTTGCCAACATTGCTTTATCCACTCGAACTACATAAGGCAAACCTAAAGTAAGGTTGCCAGCTTTTTGCTTTAGGTTAAGTTAGACTAAGAAAAGTACACGAGCGCACCACTTTCGCGTTTGCCTTATGATGTTTTCCGTTAAGGTTGCAAAAAAAGCACCACTTTCTGTTCCAGAACTCTCTTTTTCTCCCTACTGGCATGCAATTCAAAAGGTTTTGCAGAAACCTCAGTTTTATAAAAAGATTGGATGAAATTAGACAAAAAAAAAAAATAACTTTCCTTCCGCTGGGATCGAACTCGGGTTGTGCGCATGCTAGTTCAACACGATAACCAACACTCCAAACGAAACAACACGGAACTCTTTCGCAAGTAGTCGACTGAAACGCAAGTTAATTTTCAGATTGCTAATTCCCAAGGCATAACATGCCTAGGCAGATGTGTCTTGCATTTTCTGTACTTTTGTTATTTCAGTCGCTTTGGTCTCTCCCTAGGTTAATCACGGCAATAATGAGGAATGTTTTTTTTAGACAAAGATGATAAACAGACACACAGGAATAATCACCCTCGCAAAAAAGCCAGAACTCAGAGTCTGGAACCTTCGACGCGAGGTGTGTTTCTTGTCCTAACTATATCTGTGTGTTTTCGTTAGATTCATGGTATTTCGTGAGTTGATATGAATAAAGTAAATAAATAAGACAAGTGGGTGGAAGGGACTGGAGAATCGTAGCTACGGAACCATTGAGAAGATATCTATCGCCTAGATAGAGAATCTCTATATCCCCTTTTGATAGGGAACTTATTAGAAGAATGAAAATACAGATTAAACGAACAAATTTGATGTGTATCCTTTCGTCAAAATGCCTAGGAAACATTAGCACATACGTCTTCACTAATAGAAAAGAATAAAAAAAGTTGTCCTTGGTGGGATTCGACCCTAGATCTCACTGGTGAAAGCTCTGTACGCTAACCAACACTCTATCAATAACACCACGTTTTCTTCATTTCCAGTCAGTCTGTTTCTGTCGTCAACATCTGAAGACGAAAATGCATCTTAATTTCTCTCATAATTGTTTCATTGTCTATTAATAGGAACCACGTATGTAAAAAATAGACTCATTGTTTGTGTGAAAAATCCCATGTTTCGCACATCGTGCTTCTCCATTTAGTGTTATTTGGACATTCACTTGGAAGTTAAAACTTAGCTTTGTGTGTTTGTTTTCACGTTCATGTGTGTGAGAAGAGTGGTGTGCACGTGTGTTCGATATTTTTCTGGGTATTATTTTCGTTCAAAGCATTAACATAATTGTAAAATATGGAATTTACTGTAATACAAGGAGTGAAAATATAAACCCAGTCCGTCAGGTTCGTTCCCAAACAACATTAAATAATGGAACGTAACGTGGACCGAGTATTATTCCATGTCGAGAACACGAGACATTACGATCGACAATCTTCATTTCGTATTTCTCTTTGGCATCACTACTCAATTTACAGAGATGTATACCCGTGACTGGTATACAAGCCGCAGAATTGCAATGCTGGTTGGGTTGTCTAGTCACAAGGCGCTTGGTGGTCAGACATGGATGGCTTGCTTCAGTGTTTCTTCAATAAGGTCGTTACAAGCCAGAAGTGTCCGTGACTGTACTGTAGGCTATGTATTTTAACAAAGAATGCAACACAAACACAACAAATATACACATGTTATCTATGCTTGTATATAAGTTATGTAAAATCTAGTGTATTTAAATATTAAATTGTCTAAACGTTTCTAAGCACTCGTTTCTTATTCTTTTCAGAATTCAAGACGCCCAACACATACAGAAGAAGATCTGATAGAGCTGTGTGGTCTGATGAAACCCTGAAAGAGGCATGGACCAGAGTGCAAGCCGGGGACATAGGGAAAAGGGAAGCTGAACGATATTATGGCATTCCAGCGAGAACCATATGTCGAAGGATTGAAAAAGGCGATTTCGCCAAGAAGAGTCTTGGACCTGAAGGGGTTTTCGGTGCACATAATGAAAATAAATTAGTTTCCCATATTCAACGTCTAGGTGCAGCAGGTTTCGCTGCAAACAGACAAGCAGTTAGGGTGTTGGCGTACAAATTTGCTGAAAAATTAAATATTAAACACACTTTTTCGCATGAATCGCAGATGGCAGGAAACGTGTGGTTATATTCCTTCCTGAGGAGATATCCTGAACTTTCTTTGCGACATGCTCAAGGCCTCTCTATCAACAGAGCTCAAGGAATGAATCGTGAAGATGTGAAAAACTATTATACGTTGCTAGAAAAGATTATGGAAGAACATGATCTAATGAATAAACCAGGTAACATTTTTAACGTCGATGAAACAGGATTCTCACTCATTAACAGACCTGAAAATGTTGTGACATCCAAAGGTTCAAAGACTGTACACAGATTGACTCCAAAAGAAAGGGGAGAAAATGTAACGCTGTTCTTATTATGAAAGGTGTGAAAAAAAACCTGAATTTGTTGATGGACATCCTGCAGGATCCGATGTCTACATGAACCCTAAATCGTCGTTCATCTGTGCTGCTGATCTGTTCATCAAATGGTTCAAAGAACACTTTCTTCCCAGGAAACATCCAAGTAAAACGCTTCTACTCCTAGATGGCCATTCATCACATGTCCATGCATTAGAGCTTCTGGAGTATGCGGCTGAAGTTGGTGTTATCGTTTTGTGTTTGCCAAGTCTCACTACACAAGCCCTTCAACCCTTGAACCGATCTGTATTTGGTCCATTAAAATCATATTACAACAAGGAAGCAACATCATGGATGATAAATTGAAATTGAAATTCTTCCTAATGGATGCCAATTATTTTTTTCTTAAAGTGCAAGGACTGTAGTTAAGTTTTCATGTCGATAAATTTACACAAAAGCAGAAATTTTTTTTTCTATTCAATTATGAATTGCAATTATAAAAATTATATGGAAGTATAGAACGAACGGAGGGAAATTAAGAGAGAAAAAGAAACGAATATGCAAGTTAACATAAGTCTACTTCTATAATATAAAACATTTGAAAATAGTAACAATGAAATAATACTAATTACAATTGTAAAAATGTAAGTGTTAAATAAATTTCTGTTGTGCAATTTTACTTAATATGTGCCAGTGTTTTTGCCGCAGTTCCTGCAGAAGCAACTTTTCGAGTGTGGCTTTGAGACCATGTTACTTATTGTACATTCAATATTGGTTTGTAACCAATTCCATGCTTTCAAGACACGTACTGAAATGGAATAGTGTAGTTGGGCGATAGAGAATGTCCAGTCATTGGTTTTTCTACGTTGCTCATAAACGATAAATTGCTATTGATTTAATACATATGGAATAATATTTTCTAAAGAAAGTGCATCAAAGTCAGGGGCTACAATTTATTAGCTATATTTCAAATTTATGAAGTTATACGTCTTGACAATATCATGTTCGTGCTGAGAATAAAAATGAACCAAATATTCATGTTCCTCTTATACCTGTCTGTCCTCTTAAAACTGTGACAATATATTAAGTAATGTTTAAAAGGCAACAAATCAATAATATATACGAGAAAAAACTCTACCTCAAACCATGGAAGAAACACAGAAAAATACACGGTTAGCTCAGTGTGTACGAAAACGTTATCAAAAAAAATCAAATGAAAAGACAGAAGAAGCAAACGAAGAATTGTCTCTGAGGGCCGCCCCCCGTGGCGGAGTGGTTAGCACATCGCGCTACGATGCCAGGTGCATCGGGTTCGAATTCCAGCCTTGATATGGGTGTTTGTGAGTGTCCATTTATCAATTTCATCATATCATCACTCATCCCCATCTTCGCAAATTAGCCAAAAGTAGCACAAAAAGTGAAGTAAAATAAAGCATATCAATGAATCAATTGTCCCTGACAATACTGTAGAAATGACTGAGTACCAGAGTGAGGTGGCAGAGAGAAGTTGTAGGATTAGTTGGTGTAAGAAGTGATCTTAGGTTGATCCTACACAGATATAGATAATGGAGAAAGAATAAAAGGGAATTGTTTATTATACGCTGCGTTAATTTGTTCACAGGAAATTGATAATTTCTCAAAACATGAAAAAGTTTCAGTTGTGAATCTCTGACATCATAACTTTGAAAAAGTAGTAGTCCCTCCTCAAGTAAATCCTGTGGATAGCTTGAATATTAGGCATGGATTTCTACGTGCTCGAAACATGCGAAATATGTACTTAACAGGAGTGAACATTTGCACATCCATAACAGTTAAATACTTAATATCCTAAATCTTAGCTTACCTTGAAAGGGTCATCGATATCTCGTTGCAACTCGATAGTGCAGTTGATTTTTCCAGTATTATTTTATTCTTCATCCATATGTCAGTGTAGTGGAAAACAACTGCGCTATGCTCGAATCCTTTGGATGGTTCAAATTCTCTTAACAAGAATTTCATTTGCTGAAAGAATAACAGCATCCAATCAAGATCATATACATATATACACACACACAAAACATTCATATAAGCAGAAAGAAAATGATTGTTCTTGCAAGTTGTGAACCAATAATGTTGTAGCAGAAGCTAAAAAACACAAATTAAATTGAATTGGATCTAACTTTCCATAGTACGATCAGGAACAACTAGATCCATGCATTCAATGTTAGTGACCTGTCACCTTTAGCTGTGTAAAATGATTCAGCATGTTTAAGTCCACGGAACAATCTGTGAATTACAGGAGGAATTGAATTTATAAAATTATTTGTCAGGATAGAAATTCATAGAGGACAAAAGGAAGACATTCAAATTCATTTATATCAGTGTACAAACATCCACACACACATAGTTGTGAACAAATATGCGATGGACTGAGGGGGGTTACCCCGCCTCCGCATCCCAATCCCGGAACCTACAAGAATGGTGTAATTTTGTCAACATAATGGATATTTGGGAATGCATGGTTGTTAAGTCTGTATGCACAGTACTTAAAATTGTTCATTGTATCGTAAGGGATGTTTCAACTTGCAATTCGAAAACAACACAAAATATAGTAATATACCATATCAACACTTACAACACACTGTATAGATTATATTTCTTGGTCGTTCTTAACGAGACTTATTAGCCAATTATTTTGCCTACTAACTATGCAATTTCGTCATGAACAGAAGGAGAGCCCTCATAATATTATTTGTGGGGTTGATATCTTTTCAGAACATTCCTATGTAAATTATTAATTACCAAATTACGAGGTGAAAATTATCATCTTCCTGAATTGTATATTAGCTACCTTTATTTCGAATCGAAACGCCTTTCAAACATGTGAATAATTACGATTAGACAATTGGTACTTTTCACATAAGAAACCATTGATGTAATATTTTTGGAACATGCTTGAATTGATTTGTTTTTTCAATTTTTCTTCACTTTTCTGACACTTTGGTTAATCGCGACGATAAGGATGAGTGATGATAATTATGATGATATTGATGAAGGGACACTCACAAAATGCCCATTCTCATGACGGGATTCGAACACGGGACCCCTGACGTCCTACAAATGTCTAATATACCATATATTTTGAATTTTTGTTTACGAATTTATAATGTTGTCACACAATAATTTTGGGATACTGTTACTGCTCTACCAGAGTACCAGTTTCCGTCATACTATTTTTTATAGTTTTCAAGTTATAGTTCTAAATGTCTCTCCGACATATGGGGGGAGGGGCAAATTAATACCCTCTGCAACATACGTTAGACGTAAATATAGCTATGTGTGAGACTGAACCCGGGATCGAACCCATGCCGTCCCGCAGCTGCCGTCCAAAGCACGGCCACGGAGGAGGACGCAATACTTTGAGATATACATATATTGGAAGAGGGTCAATGCTGGGTTATTTATTTATATGTATCTCAATTATTATAGAACTGTGGCTCTTATTACCCATGTACGTATACCCAATACCTTTGAGCAGCGTTTTACGGAAGATGCCTTCTACTTTCCCACATGGGCAATCGACATAATTTTTGATCAAAAAAGACCTCATCTCAGAATTGTGAGACAAAATTAAACACTTTATATTTCACTTATTTATCAAAATCGGTTTTGATAAATACCTTATTGATAATATATGTTGCATTCAAACACTTGAGGATAGATATTTGACTCTAGTTAACAGCCACCATACTGCCAATGCAAAGATGTAAAAATTATTATAACAAAAATATTGTCCACTTATCACACAGTTTTTACGGACAATACCTGAAGATTAGTTCTACTATTTTGAAAAAAGCGAAGGTGTTTTATTACATATATTTCTATTCTAAAAGTGTAAAAATTAATATTTTCCAATTTGTGGCCATTGGTAGTTCAGAAAAGTTATTGTTGAGTTTAACAATTGCAGTTTCCTGGAAAGATACTTCAGTGCAACAGATGTTTTTTTTTATATTGGAGGAAACAATTTGAAAAATGGGGAAAAAAGTAAAATTTCACATTTTTTGAAAAAATTTGCAGTTTCTCAAAACATTCCAAAAATTGATATCTTGTTATTAATATAAATTAGTGTTGTCGTTCTTTCAAATAAATAAGACGGAAAGGGTCTGTCACATTCATTTCTTCGTGACATAACTTTGAAGATAGCATCTTTTCACTCGACGTAGAAAATGTAGAGTGTTTGCAGGCTTGTTCAGATCTTTTGTTGTAGCCAGTTAATAGATTTTATTTTACTTCGCTTTTTTGTGCCACTTTTGGCTAATTTGCGAAGATGGGGATGAGTGATGATATGATGAAATTGATGAATGGACATTCACAAACTTCCATGCCGAGGCCGAGATTCGAACCCGGGATCCCTAGCGTTGTAGCGCGATTTGCTAACCACTCCGCACTAGTTAATAGACATACATATTTCAATGCTTGTCTGAACACTCTATTACAAGCGTATACTGGGTGTTATCATAAGTAATAGCACAAACTAATACAGTTGAAAGTACACGATAATAGAAGCAAAAAAGTCTCAGTAAACATGGGTCTGCAAACGAGCCGTTTTCGAGATAATTGCGAATGTGTGATTACAAGCCGTCACTGACTTCATTGTTTGTAAACGTCGTCCTAGTTGATAAAATGCTAATAATGTGCGCGAATGTGTGGTTAGAAGCCGTCACTGATTGCATTTTGTAAACACCGAGTGCTTTACTCCTTGCGCGTTCCAAGGTTTGCTCTTTGTTTACAAAACAGAACATTTCCGAGTGGTGACGTTGTAATCAAACAGGATGGATACAATCAGTACATGCTTGTAACCAATTTCGAAATGAACAGGGGGTGTTCGAAAGAATTCGAAACTCAATGCGGAATCGCGTACAGTATTGCATTCAGATCCAAGGACGACACTTTGAACATCTCCTTTAACAGGTACGAGTGTACAGTAATTGAAGACTAAAATTGGTAAACGCTGTAGGTGCCACAATAATGCAAACACAGTTTTTCACGTTAAACTCTGAAATGTGCCATGCTTTATAATGTGGTAAACGTGAATTGTAGCTGGTAGCCCTCTAAGTAGTTCAAAGGGCGTGTAAAGAGGTCACTGGTGTGCATGTTCTTACGGGCTGATGTGCGGAACGATGCGATTTTCCAACACTTTCGCTTTTGGCACTTACAACGTTTACCACTTTTAGTACTCAATTGTAACATGTAACGTACTAACGTTTATTAAAGTAAGTAGAATGTTTAATAAAAGTCGCCTTGTAATCAAGAGGTCCCGGGTTCGATACCTAGTGGAGGCACAAGTGGTTCGGATCCCACATTAAACTGTAGGTCCAGTTCCGGCCTTACTGTGCATAAAGTGGACTTAAAACACCAAATCAATCAATCAAATCAATGTTCAATAAAAGCAATGAGATCTCCAATGACATTTCTTATTGTATTATTAGCATTTTACAAACTAGGACGACGTTTACAAACAATGAAGTCAGTGGCGGCTTGTAACCACAATTATCTCGAAAACGGTTCGTTTGCAGACCCATGTTTACTGAGACTTTTTTGCATCTATTATCGTGTACTTTCAACTGTGTTACTATGTGCTATTGCCTGATTTGATATAGAATATCCCTTTTACATAACTCACGCATACACATACTCACTACTGATTCTGCTGCGATTTCATAGAGATACAAAATGTGATTCATAGTTAATCACGCGATTACACTTTCATGTCATTACATCATTATATTTCTCTGGTTTTATTTCATCATCCTGTTTCTCTGGCATAGCATGTTCCGAATTCTGTACACGAAATAAATATATTGTATTTTACGCGTATCAGTGGAAGGAAAGAGATTCACAATGACGATAAGGTTACAAAATCAGGAAGATGGATGGGAATGGGCTACATACAACTTATTTTCCCTCACCGACTTTGGTATGTTGGACTATTGCTCCACGGCTGACAGGACATACAAAACTGTACTCTCTCGGGAATCTGCGGAGCAAAGTCTCTCATAACAGCAGAGAAGGGGAGGAAGCGAGTGCGTGGAGCAAAGCAGTGCGCGCTGCTGTAAACGACTGGTAGCGTTTTCTCCTCCATCACTCAGTTCCCCTCTCACGCGCCCATTGGTCGAGTTATCTAAAGTCACTACTTGCACAAAGACTTTCACGTTCTCTTTTTGGGCCTCCCCCGTGGTGTAGTGGTAATGTCGCATCCAAATTGTAGGTCCAGTTCCTATTAGCCTATCTGTTCATTAAGTGCCAATCTATGTTTTTCAGTTCACTTCAATCCAAGAAACTGAAGACAAAAATGGAGGGTTGTCGGAAATAATTAGGGGAAAGCTGAATTTTGGTGTATTGTTAGACCATCATAAGAGATGTATTTTCCCAAGAGTCCCCGCCCCTCCCCCAGTAGTTTCACCCCCTACGCCCTCCTGAATATTAAATATGCAGTGTTTTAGGAAAACGTCCATAGCTCTGAAACTAAAGTCCGCGTCAAATCTCTTGCATATGGCCTTGAACGGCTGGACAGAAACAGCGAATCACAGACGTGCGGCGTTGCCTAGTTCAGTGACAAGGCGTTTCGCTCAACCACGCTGTCTCTTTTCCGTGTCACATTTTGACATGGCACCGCTTCAGTGCGCTGCTATTGGCTATCGTCATATGCAGGAGATTTGATGCGCACTCTAGTGGACATATCGGGACGTTCTTTTTTTATTTCAGTGCCAACTTTACTCTCTCTAAATTTGATCATCTTTATGTTTTAAATATCGTGTCATTCTAAAGAATGAAGGGATCTGAACCAGTTGTTTATGCAATTAATTGCTGGGGTGTTGTAAATTGGTCATCATTCATCCTTGATGAGACCACTCGTCATTAGCATGGCGAGTTATCGCTTGGCAATGCGAAAGGTACAATATTACACTAGGAACTTAACTACAGAAAATACAATGGTCACTCGTTGGGTTTTCCGAACCGTTGAACCTGAATCATGGCTGGGTGTAGGATAATTACCTGTCTATCTGAAGTCTTTAGCTGAATCAAAATAGCGAAGTCCTCTGTAAGCTTCTCTCCTATGCTGACCAAAGCGTCCTTCCACTTCTCACCTACTGCCTTCCCTCTCTCAAGTCAATCCCAAAAGTCAGTCTTCCCTCAGCTTGTCTCACCTCTATATTCCCAGGCCATCGAGCTCTTCCTCTATGCCGAATCGTGTTTATTATAATTGCTACCATGCAAACCGCTGACTCTATAACCAGAAGTATTACCTGTTTCCTGAATGCTCAGGAGGTTTGCATGGCACAACACAATGCATTGTAAACATGCCTAAGAGGCTTGAGACAGCTGAGAAAAACAAGTGAATGCCCTGGTCAACATGAAGCGTTCAGAGAGACTTAATAAAATAAACATACAATCTTAGGGATTGTTACGATATTCCAAATGGTTTTTGATTAATTGTAAGATAAAATTTTAAAAAATGTAAATTTTTAAACTCACTTTTTTTCTTTTTGGCACTGTATTTTCGTTACGAGTGATAATATTGGAAAATTATCCAAACGAAAGATGTAGAGTATAAAATTATGTTTAATTTGATACCAATAATGACAAGTTTGCTACTAAAATGTGTCCTGTAGCTAATAAAGTGTGAACGCAGGTGCGCGCTTTCACTCGCTACTTTCGGCAAGAATACGCACATTTTAATGTTTCTTGTTCATGTGTGCTACATTTAAAGAATATTTTTAATATTTTGTAACATTTTAAAGTAGCCCATGTGCTGTAGATGGATATAATATACAATTTTAATTGTCTTATCCTGAAAATATTGATTTAACCTGGATGCAAATATTTGCATTAGTTAGCTCAGAAAAATATCACATTTGTCTGTCATTCTCATGTTGTTGAACTCTATACATGATTGTTGCAAGTACTTTTTTGTAGTCTAGTTGCACTTTGTACCGGGAATCTTCTCTACAACGGTAGAGAAGGGGAGAAAGCGAGTGGACGAAAAAAACAGTGCACGCTGCTGGAAACAGTTGGAAGCTGCAGCTTCGTTACTCCTCCATGCACTCACGCACTCATTGGTCGAACCCTCTCGTGTCCAACTTGCGCAGAGGACTTGTTTTTGTTTAGTCTATTTGGCACTCAAAGCTAAAATTAGTGGATAAATAAAAGGATAGAAGGGTTGCTGTAGAACGCTTGTGGATTGGATCTGCCGCTGTTGTAATAATAATAATCGAAGACATCCAAAAGATGGTCCATAGATCTGATTAACTCACTTCACTGGAGTCAGTAAGGTGTGGAGGAGAAAAACTAAATCCCAAAACTGTAAAAGCTTTTACAAAGAGAGAATGAAGAAAATTGATTATGACTAGGGGTCGGAAGTTGAAGACCTATAAATTGCAACAAATGGCCTATAAAAAGACCTAAAAATATCAAAAAAAGGACGTTTAAATGTGATCAAAATTAATTAATAACCAGTTTTAATTACATATTAATGAATAAAAAAAATACAAAATTCTGGTGGTATAAAAAACACAGTGCGAAAAAACTGAAAGCTTCAAAAGAAGAAAAAGTTGCGACCTTCCAGACAAGTTACGGTTAGAGGATCTTGTACCGTACCTGCTTCAGTCGTCCTAAAATGTTTTTCTCTCATTTCAGGAGTGGTTGAAATATATTTATTTTTTTATTTCTTTACCACAGAAAGGATGTTTAAGAGGTGATGAACCGATGCCGATTCGAAATGAGAATGGGCAGTAAAAACGTAGTAGAAGGTGAAGTTGCAAAAAAAAAGCCATTAAGACCTAAAAAAAAGGCTAAAAAAGGACCAATAAGCCATAAAACGCCGGGAAAGGCAAAAAAAGGACAAATAAAACCCACCTTTTTCTGGCCTACAATGACCCAAAATAAACATATATTATGTTGGTCCTCGTCTTCGGACACTAGGAAAAAAAAGGACTTTTCCTCAACTTCCTTTACCTAGTTTATGACTCTGTAGATTGTCACGTGCCAGTTTGGAAGACACAATGAGAAATGCAAAGAAGAAATGTTTCCCGAGAGCGACGACAGATGGCAGCACGCCATATAAAGAAGAGCAGAGTTCATTGTAGAAACTTGGAGCGGAGAAGAGCGATTATATATATTATAGTAAATGAAAAATACATAAAGGAAGAGTATAAAAATTATAGAAGGAGTGAATGAAATGTTGTACATAGCAAATTAAGATAATTAAGAATATGCTCATATATGAAACATTTAGGAAAGTTAATAAGGGAGCAAATGAATTCAGAAATTTATCTCTCTCTTCTTTTGAATCTCTGACGAGGAGAACATCGTCAGCTTTTGTATTTGTCCGTCCCTCAGTGGCGCTGTGATCAAATTAGACGCCCCGAAGCACTTACGGTTGCGCTTCTTATTAGACGCACTGGGCTACAGGCAGCGCTTGCTGTTAGCGATCCTGGGCTATTCCCCTTTTGGTCGTTACATAGGAGGTGGCGCTATTGTCAGTTTAGACGCCCCTAATCTTTCTATAAGTATAGCTTGTGAAGCGGGGAAAGCGAGGGCATATATGTAATAAATAAGATTACGCTTTGAAAGGAAAGACAATAAATTAGAAGAAAGAAAAGAAGAATAAGCCTTCTCAAAAATTAGAAAGAAGAAAAGACGAAGAAGCCTTTTTCCTAAATAGAAAAGAAGAAGAAGTCTTTTCCAAAAATAGAAGATAGAAAAGAAGAATAAGCCTTCTCCAAAATTAGAAAGAAGAAAAGAAGAAGAAGCCTTCTCCAAAATTAGATAGAAGAAAATAAGAAGAAGCCTTTTTCTAAATAGAAAGAAGAAAGAAAAAGAAGTCTTTTCCAAAAATAGAAGGAAGAAAAGAAGAAAAAGCTTTTCCCAAATCAAAGATAGGAAGGAAGAAGAAGCAATTTCCAGAAATTACGAGAAGAAAGAAGAAGAATTATAACCGACGTAAATTTGGAATCAGCAAGTATTTCAATGTATATACAAGCTTCGCTATATATTTTCTCTGTATTATGTATAGTTATCAGAATATAGATCCGCATTTAACTATATCCTCTTGGCTATAAAACGCTTTCTTATTTGGAATTCTGGAAATAAAGAACCTATCCCCTGAGATTAAGATATCTGTAGCCGTGGTATAAATAACATTTAAGTACGTACCCCCAGGGGCGTAGCAAGATCAATAGCAATAACTAAAGTGGATAACTAAGCAATGGCCATTTCAATCACCAAATGACATTCCGTTACATTGGCTGTATGGGCGGTTGGATGGCGTAGTGGTAACGTTACCAAGAGGCATTGATCAGAACGCTACATTTTAAAAGTAGCTTTGCTACAGCTACAACTACATTTACCAAAAAGTAGCTCGCTAGGCTACTGCTGTTCGCTACTCGCAACTTCGTTACTTTTTCGCTACTTCTGCATAAAAAAACTTAAATATGCCAAAGAAACCCCTAATATGAGAGTTGTACTTACTGGAAAATAGTCTGTGATTTATTATTATAATTCTCATCATTTGAAAATTTTGATAGCAGTGTTACTTCAGTTACTTAGTTTAACTATAGTAACATGACACAACATAGAAACATGACCCCTGTGCGCAGGCCCGTAGCTAGAGGGGGGGCAAGGGGGCAACTGCCCCCCCTGAGAGCCTGCTTTGCTCCCCTGTGAAAAATATAGAACACATACCTACCTGGAATTCTCACTAATCTTTACAATTATATCCTCTATTACTCTAGCAACATAACAAAGACACTTATTGATTTTGTGATTTATTGAGGTGTGTGGGATTCCGAATAATGTCGTACTAGGATTAGGGGGGAAATCCCTCCCTGATTCAGACTTCGGGAAATGGTTTCGTAACTTTCAGTATCTAGAACAGTTGTGACATTTTGAGTAGTCTTGTATTAAAGGTGCCTTATGTGTTTGGATGTTTTTCTTGGATGTGTTGTTATGAAGTTTGAACTACTTAATAATATTTGTTTCCCAAGTCTACCATTTCGTAATAGTGATTCATGCAGTAGAGAGAGGGAATGGATATCTAATTTTTCTTACTTAGCGTTGCTTTTCTGCCACTTCTAGCTAATCGCCACAATGAGTGATGACGTGAAATTGATAAAGAGGCAATCACAAACAGTGCCGCAACCACACGGGGCAGGGGGCATTATCCCCCTCAACCTTGAACGGAAGTCTTTCTGGGGGGGGCAAACATTTCAGTAAAAAAAACAAGACTAGCAGAATCTAAGAATAGCAGGACAAATGGGTACTCAAGATGGAATTTGTTTTTCTTCCAGACGGACAAGGGAACTCGCGGGGGGCAGAGAGGGTAAATTGCCCCCCTTGATTTCAAATTTTCGTAAAATTTCCTTGCTCGCTTCGCTCGTTTGTTATTCTTATAGTCCAAGTTCAGAGCCATAGCTATGGGGCCAAAACGGTCTAAATGAAATAAAAAATGTCTTAAAGAAAATGCCATGGCGCCATTCTATGACTGGCAGACATCAGCATAAAAAAACTGATATTTGAGGTTTGTACGCTTTTGCTCATCAAGTCGTGGCGATAAGCGGCCCACAGACCTCGTGCCGCGGGGATGGGGTATGGCGAACGAGGCCCCTTGTATTATTTGGTTTCATACCATACTATTATTAATGTAAAGAGGATACATAATTTATCTCTATGAATCCTAATATGAAATATTAATGATGACAATGTCATCCAAGAAGTCATTGATCAATTAAGGGATCCCTATTTGTTTGTCAGGTGTGAAACACATGTATTTCAACAACAAAATAATACAATTCTCACAATATTTTGCAAAATGGTTAACGTCATTAGTAGGCAAACATTGTCTGTAGTGATGCAAGAGTCTCCCCTTTGAAGCAAATAGAATCCGTGGTGGACTAAGGGACCCATGTTTTAATGTTTTAGCAAGTACAAAAAAAGAAAAAAATACAAATTTTTACACAATTATCAAAATGTAGATTATATGTAACCATTATTATTTTATTAATGCAATTTTTCTTGCATAACACAACACAATGGTGTTGTTGGATTCTCATTAGATTCCTTTGTGCGTAAAATTTTTTCATACCCGAAACTAGAGGGAAACATTATGAAGTACGATTTATAAAGGAAAAGGATCCCTTAATCAGCTCTGCAGAGGTGCTCAAAGCTGTTGGTATATATTAATAGTCTATTAACATTATCGACCTGTAAATATAAAATAGATTCAGTCCCTCCCGACTGGACTTTATCTTTGTATTCTTTGGCAGTCCGGAAGGATCATTATCGAAATATTGTTATTTGATGTTGCTCGAACTTTTTTGTTTGTTGCAGTTTCAAGATATCATCCCTTTCCTGTTACTTATAGCTTTTGAGGGAGGGGGGCAAGTGCCTATGTGCACCCTCCTATATTTGTCAATGCGACACAATATATTAAAAATTTGCCCCCTCTGGGATTGACTTCGCCCCCCCTACTAAGAATTCCTGGCTACGGGCCTGCCTGTGCGTTCTCGGTTTCTGTCTGCTCAGTTTAGGGTAAAAAACGAGCCATCCAAAGTTACGAGACCAGTAGTGCGTCATGCATATACGCCACTGGTCCGTGGCTGTTTTGTCATTGTTCCTCGAGAGTCCATTTTACTATGCCGACGGAAAGACTACGTGTGGAGCAGTTTTGCCATCCGTGCAGATTTAAATAATGCCAAAAGGAGCATGAATTGGAGGGTAACTTATGCTTTGTAATTATAATTTTTCTTATTAAATATTCCTGCTGCCCACGTGGAAGATTAATGAAACAAGGTGTTACACGAGTGGGTGTTCTAATTAACTTATAAAAAATATTTCTGTCAATGTCTACTTTTTGAAAATTAATTAGAATTTGTCATGTGTATCGAAATTAACTTTAACGTGTTGTGCAAATGGTGAGTAATATAAAAATGTTATATTTGTCAATTTTTTCTTCTTACGTTAGTCCTTAATCGGAATGTTAGTTTGGAAAGGGGGAGGTATAAACGAGAAACAGTGGAATGATGTTTTACGTAAGTTTTCCTGTTGGGAATGTTTCCATGAAGACACGGTGAAAATGCTCTCACCTTGTAACCAAAGGGCACCAGGTTCGATACAAGAAGCGAAGGCACATAGTGGTTTGGATCAGGTCTCGATTAGCTTATCTGTGCATAAAGTGGACTCTAAACCAAAACTAGGAAAGATGCCTAGTTTGGAGAATGGGATCCTCCTGCTCCTCCATTCCCCATATACCGCTCATCATCATTCATCATTCTTCCTAACTAGCACAATTAGCGAAAAGTGGCATAAAGTGACTCTATATAATAGAAATACTAAAAATGTCATTCATCCTCATTGTCATGAGCAAAAGTTACAGAAAAGCGACGTAAATATAGGGAAATACATACATTCGGAAACTTTACTGTCTATTAACTAAAGAAAAATATATGTTCTGCAGGAAGTTCAATAACTCCTACGTTCTTTGTACAATATCATAATATGTATTTCGGAAACTCACGTGTAAACCAGTGTTTTGAGCGTGTCGTAATTGTAAAATTTGTAAACAAATATTATGATGAAAATAATTGTAATTCCAGGACGTGCATTGTTATTCGTTCTTGTAACATTAATTTCCTGCTGGTGAGATCCTATAAACTGATAATGATCAAAATCATGTTAACGTAATGAGCCATTGATTGCTGGCACTATTGGAAAATGGATAGCTCGCACTGTATGTGCTCAACAAAACGTAGCCGTTAGCCGGAATATATTAATATATGCATGGGCGTATTTAGGGAGAATCAACGGGTCCAACCCCCCTTTGGTTCAGTAAAATTACCAGATTACCTGTTCTACCCGCTATTAGCAGAGACTTGTTCGTAAAAATTTCTACATACTTATTTTGTTCTAAATTACAAGCGTATAGAACGGGATACGGATGGGAAATAGATTAATTCCTCACACCAGATGGGACTGCAAAGCAAATGTCTGCAATTTCCTGATAGTTTAGAAATTTCTCTGGAATATACTCAGAAAAGTTCTGACATTTCGCAAATTCTACATTCTACTTGTAATTTCTGCCCGAAGCAGCTGTTTGTGAACTTATAGCGCGAATATTAATATTTCATTATAAGTGTCCGATATGGTTTGTTACCGTTCGAGAATTAAGTATTCTTCAGATTCTAATTTTTTGATAATTTGAAATTTCTCGACTGTTTGGTAATCCCGAAGGGTCGATAAATCATTTCCGAAAGTCTAGATTGCAGTGGGAAACTTTCTTCCCGATTAGTTCCTGTTGGAGATTGAAACTGTATCTGGGTTAGCTTCAGCTATTAGTACTTCTACTCTCTCTGGGTTGGGTGGGTGTGGATTTAGAAAAAAAATTGTTGGTGAAGGATATGATGGTGCTGATGTAATGAGTGGTAGCATTAAGGGGGTCAGATAGATGATTTCAGAGAAGTGTACATTGTTCAGCACATATTTTAACCCTGGCTGTTGGCCATTTCTGTGGAATTTCTGCGATATTGAAACTGTCAAATTAGTTAAGATTTTTCCCCTCGAGTCTTCTCAAAGGAGCCGCCTCCCGTGGTGGACTGATTAGCACATCATGCTACGTATGACACCCGGGTTCGAAACCCGGCCTGAGCATGGGCGTTTGTGGGTGCCCTTTTATCATGTCATGAATCATCCATCTTCCCAAATTAGCCAAAAGTGGCACAAAAAGCGAAGTAAAATAAAGCAAATTATCAATCTTCTCAAAGGAATTTGCTATTGAAAATGCAGTGCAAGATAGCCATGGAAATACTGTAACGTTCGCAAAATGTTTGACACAAGATAGACAGAAAAGTATCAATACTAAGTAGGGTGATTTGTGAAATTGTATACACTAATAGTAGAAACTTTACTGTTGTCCATTTTTGGACACGACCGGATCAAGAAAGTGTGGGGCGTTACCCCCACACCCCTATACGCCTTCATGGCGTGGTGCTAATCACAGGGGAGCACTTTACTTTACTTTACTTACTTAAAAGAAGAAAAGAAATCCGAAGAAAAGCGCTTGAAGGTTCTGATGCGTTCCAAGTGCCCTGATAAGGCGAAGCTATTGTATGTCTTTCAAGCGGCCAGGTGGCCCCGTGGTAGCGAATAAGTTTCACGTCCCGAAAGTTTTAGGTTCGATTCCCGTCCTACTGTACAATTTATATTAAATAACTGGAGCAACTAATGTTTGCATTTTATTTAATAATTTATTGAAATAAAGGAGAAATATATTTTTACTTTATTTTTCGGTGGAAATCTCTATTTTACCATTTTCAATTTTATTTATGAATATGATTTTTTTACAATAGTTTTCCACTTTTCTCATCATTCTACAAATATTTACATATTAAATTGTCCATGTGTTTTATTTAAAAAAAATGTTATGCCTGGCGGAAGGTATACATTTCTTTCCAGAAAATGATCTAGAAATAAATACTATAATACTATTCACAAGTATTTATCGTAAAAGTTTGGAAAACAAAATTCAATTTAAAATTCAAAAATTCGCACAGCAAATAAAATAAGAATGTGCGCAATAAATAAAATGAAATAAAAATTTGCTCGAAGAAAAAAATGGAGGCAATCAAACGGGATTTCCCCCTCACTGAACGCATCAAGTCCAGCCACTAGATGCTTTTTGCCCTAAAATGAACCCATCAAATCAATTGTAGCATAAAACGACTGGATGACAGCCAATCCTGGAAAAATAATCTCTATTCACGACCTGGTATCTTTTAGAACCACTCACTGCCTATTTAACTTTGTTTACGACTGAGTATAGTATATGGATATTTGCAAATCCCTAGATATGGTTATTCTCTAACGATTTCGAGTCATCGTCTGTAACAAACAGGGTTGTAAGAAACACGAAAGCGAAGATCATGTTAATATTAAACTTTCGATTTCCAATAAGATTAATAAAAACAAGACATTGTTCATGTTTGTTCAAATGTCGTCCTCTATGTATGGGGCAGATTTGAACATATTAACGATGTTATGTTTAAGGCATTTAACTTGCAAAATAACTTTGAATGTTGTGTGTAAAATTGTTGACGTGTAATAGAAGACTGTTTTCGTTTATTTTTTTCTTGTAAAATGTAAAATGTAATAAAACAATTTTGACTATGAAATAAAACAATAAAATTGGTTCAGTGTTCAAATGTGCCCCAGTCTTTCCCTACTTTTATAATAGGCCTACTGAGAGGTGAATCGTAACAATCCATAAACGTTACGGAATGATATTGTGCCACTATGCCCTAAGTACCCAAGTACAATGGAAGTTCAAATCCCAATTGTTTTCCATTTCCACTGATGCTTAAAATTGACAACTTAAGATACCATATAGTTGTAACTACGGGATTTTAGGAATATGGGCACAAATTTGAATTTTCAAAATCAGTGTTGAAAATACTATGCATATGAAAACTACACACACGCACATACAGTGAGTGTAAAAAGTGTTTGGACACTGCTGTACTTACGTTAATAATAGATCCTCTTGGCGTTGTGGATGATGGTAGGTTAGCGGGATAAAAGTGAAATTATTCTACCTCAAATTCTTTCTTTCTTGGCACAACAACGAAATAAAAATATCAAAACATAAACAATCCATGAACAATTATAACAAAAATGCCACACATTATGGGCACAGAAAGTCTTTGGACACTTAGTAAAAACCATTAAAAAGGACCTCTGTGAAACACGATCAATACACCTGGACTGCCATACACGTACCACTGCCACATTCAACCTCTGGGCTCACAGCTTTCAGTTCGGAAGTCTCAGTACCGGCAAGAGCTCCGCCTCATTGAACACGATAGTGCAACATGGGTCCCGGAAGGAGAGAGTTCACCGTTTGTGAACGTCGGCAAGTTATCCGGCTACACAACCAGTGCAAATCGTTAAGGGAAATATCACGCTTGTCCGGAATTCCTAAATCAACAGCGCACCTGAACATAGATCGCTTTGGCGAAAGAAAAACAGTAGAAAATAAGCCGAGGTGTGGATGACCAAGAGTGCTTTCTGTGCAAGACGAGCGGTTTATTTTGCGAACTATCAAAAAGGACCCCAAAACTAGTGCTCCGACGTTGGCTGCATGCCTTCAAGACCGAGGTAAGCAAGTTTTCTCCAGTACAGTTCGTAACGTATGCCGACGAAATGCCTGCCATGTACGCGTGGCAAGGAAGAATTTTGGGTTAGTGCAATAAACAGAAAGAAGCGCCTCGAATTTGCCCTATACCACCGCAATTACGATGTAGACTTCTGGAACAAGGTATTTTTTTTCGGACGAAAGCAAATTCAACTTATTTGGGTCGGATGGTAGGCGTATGGTATGGCGGCAAAGAAATACAGAGTTGGAGTCGCGAAACATAATCCCAACTGTCAAATACGGTGGGGGTTCACTCTTAGTATGGGGTTGTATGAGTGCTGCCAGGGTCGGCAAGTTGCATTTCATAGAGGGGACGATGGACCAGTACATGTACATTGATATATTGAAGAATAATTTGAGCGCTAGTGCGGCTCAAATGAACTTTGGTAATGATTACTTGTTTCAACAGGACAACGATCCTAAGCATACCGGCCTTAATACAAAATTGTGGCTGTTATATAACACCCCAAAACAACTTCACACCCCTCTCAATCCCCTGATCTGAACCCCATAGAAAATTTATGGAGTGTATTAGAGAAACAGATAAGAAAAAGAAACATATCCAACAAATCCGACCTAAAATTAGTATTGCAGGAAGAATGGAATGCCATTTCATCTCAGGTTACTGCAGATCTGGTAAAATCTGTAACAGACAGGCTCCAGGCAGTGATTCGTGCCAAAGGAAATCCAACAAAATATTAAATCCTTGTGTTTTTTGCAGAAAATATGGACAAGAATGGCAAGTGTCCAAAGACTTTTTGTGTTCAAAATATGTGATATTTTCGTTAGATTTGTTTATAGATGGTTTCTTTTTTATATTTTGTATTTTCCTGTTGTATCAGATAAACACGTATATGAGGTAGAATAATGTGGTTTTCATTCCACTCGCCTACCTGCACCCACAACCCTGAGCGGATCCTTTGTTTACGTACCATCAATGGTGTCCAAACACTTTTTACACTCACTGTATGCACAAACAGTACAAACTGAGAAATATGATCATTATATTAAACCAAGTATGATCCCAAATTGGACAATTATCAAGTTTTTAAACTCTACTTCATTCTTTATTATATTTTTCTCGGTAATTGTATAGAACAATGCTTTATTGTAATTTACAAACTCCATGTTTTAAAATAGATTTTCTACTGTAATATGAGCGCCAGATTTTCGCAAGCAGTTTGGTCTAGTCAAGCCTCATATTCACATCACAAATTTATTTTCAAATTTCGGACATTATATCTCATATGCACACAAATATTCGCAATAAAAATAATCGAAAATCACCAGTGGTTTACTTTAGGTTCAAGCTTCCATTGTTGTTAGAGTGTTTCTTCCCAAGGAACAAAGAAACTTCATTCATTTGTAAAGTACATATATTGCATGCTATAGTTATACAATATGCATATGTTGACGTAGAGGCTCTGCAATTATCAGATGGCGTTACTTTCCTTTCTTTGCTCCACTCTGTTCTACAAGCACGCCTTCCACATACTGGCAGCCGACTATTTCATCGCTAAGGTAATATTTCACATGAATATAATAGTCCCCTTCGAAGCTTTTCAACTTCAAACTCTCCTGCATGTTCTTCACTATCTCAAGCTGACCTCCAGTTGACCTGTACGTACCCTGTAAGAAATTCAAAACCACAATTTATTGATTATGTCATGGAATATTTACTACACCAGGATACACTGATGGAAGCACTACCGTTATAGGACTAAAGAATGGGAAAAGTTCAACTTTCACTGTAACTCTTGTCCAGTCTTACGGTAGCCGTCGTAAATGCTGACAAAGGAAGTGGGGAGTGGGGAAGCGACAAATCCAGCGCGATAAGAAACGCAGCAGCCTGTAGAACGAGGTGCGCGCAGTACCTCCTCCCGCGACGTTGTAGCTCTTGACGTCACCGCTGTTCTCTTGTTGGTCTGCGGCATATTCCCCGCTCCCCACTTTTCCTGCCAGCATGTAGGTTGCACGCCGTAAGCCTAGACAAGACCTATAGTTCAATAATATTACAATGTTTAGTACACTGGCGAACTTTAAAAAAAGGTCTCCCTCCTCTTAGTTAGATTGGAAGGTAGTTGGAAACACTTCATTACTCCTGTCTTGGATAAGAAAGTGTGGGAAGGCAGTTGCAGACAAGGCCATCACTACCTTATGCGCACGTAAACTTGTTTCCGGAAAGCTTTCTGTTGGAGTCTTATCAGGCATGATCTGGGCAGTTTGTGGAAGATTTTTGTGTTCCTACCCCCCCCCCCTCTCTGTGTATGTGTGTGTGCGTGCGCATGCGCGCACGCCGACACCCGTTTCTTTTTAAGTTTGGCGTATTTTTATTGCATCGACTAATTGCTGTTATGGCTGGGAATGAACCAGGTTAGCAATGGGCAAATAAAAAAGTATAAAAAATACCATCCTAGCATGAGTAGTTAGTAGTAGTAAAGATTAGGTAAAGTTCCTCGTGCGTATAGCAACGTGCCATGAAGGCACATTTAAGGGATGTGGTAGTAGGGCACCGCATATTCTCGAGCTAGGCCATTTTGGAGGTGATACGATCAGCACCACGCTCCAGCCGCCTTTTTTTCGCCAGGGTTGTAGTAGAAATGAGCAAATAGAAATGTTTTGCATTTTCATCCTTATCTATGTGATTACTCAAAAGCGGAAGAAAAGCGAAGTAAAAATAATAAATCAATTGGTCATATTGTCCCTGCGTTTTTCAATATTTCTTCCTGAACAAAAATTAATGTTTCACCGATGTAATGCATCACTATAGTCATGTGAATTATTATTTTCCGTCATCATAGTGTGCTTAATCATTCCTTAAAGCATAGAGTTTAACGCTGTTGTCCTTAGTGTAAACGATCTTAACTGTGTGGAAGTTTTTATGTAGGCAAAAAAATGGTTAAGAGTAAATCCCAATTGATTGATAGAAATTTAAAATATTATAACTCTGACGTGACGCATATTAACTGTTCTTAGTTCGCTGTCAAGGAACGATTTCTCCTAACTAAAAAAGATTCCGGCTTCCGTGGTAGAGTGGATAACACAGCTTGCTTATACACCGCCTTGGCATTGTGTTCGTTCGGTGTTCATTGTAACTGTCCCTTCATCAATTTCATCTTTTCATCGCTCATCCTCATCGTCGCGTTTAGCCAAAAGTGCAGAAAAGCGAAGTAAAATAATCCAAATCAAACATAAATAAGAAGCTGAAGAAAAAAATATTCCATTACCAAAAATAAAATATATAAATATACAGTAATTACTTTGTTGACACTGCAGTTTTTTTGGCAGTGTGTAGCTGTCTTAGGGTCGTATGTTCGAATTAGCTGACCTCAAAATATACGAAGAGTGAACGATTAATGGAAATGGGGATGCACATTTCTATTACTTTAGTAAGCGTTCAGTCGTAAATCCTGTGGACACTGTGATTTTCGTGTAAGGAAGGGTTCCTGGGACATCAACTAGGTTGACGTTTTCTTATAATATTTCTCTCAACAAGTGCAACAAATGTTTATGGTCATGGAAATTATTTATACAATTTGTTTGAGTAACGTCGTTTTCTACCTCTTGAAATTAATGGTGACTCGAGATGAAAAGACACACGTGGCAGATTGTAACGTGCTTGTAAGTAAGGCATGTTTGCCCCATCACATCTATGTTATCAATTGGTCAATCATTCTCATCGCCACGGATTAACCAAGAGGCAAAAAGGAAACATAATATATCCTAAATTGAAAAAAATACAGAAAAGGGGCAAGGAAATGCACATATCGTGCCGAGTCGAGGTTGCGTGTTGCAAGACGAAAATGTGTAACTATTATCGCAAGAGCACGTTCAATTATATTAGGGCAGAACCATATATCACACAATACAGGTGAAATTGTTGTAGGTTGACATGAACTGTTAATCTGCATAAACTCTTAAAATACTCTAATATCAGGTTTTTTGTTCCACTTATTATTTCAATTTTGAGGGTCTTCATGACCGAGTGCTTTGCATACTGCTCTATGAAACCGGAGACCCTATGTTCGATTGATTGATTGATTGACTTGCTTTATTTTACTTCGTTTTATTTTTATAATTGTTTCAGAGCTAATGACAAAAGAGAGAAAAGAAACGAAAAAATAAACAACCTATTTTCATTCATGAAGGAAATAAATCGCCAGCTCAGAACCTGATTTCTTGAAAGTTCAAAATAGACAACAAATATTTCTTCTGAGGCCGAATGACCACAGAAAGTAATGCTGTGCTAATTCCTTGATGACGCATGGTTAACATTGCTCTTCTGACAGCTGTGCAGCTCTTCCTTATCTTGCATAGAGTTTCGGCATTGACGCTGGAGTGTTTCCAATTCAATATTGGTTTTGGTTTGTTGCTTCCAATCTAACTAAGAGGAGGGAGACCTTTTTTTAAAGTTCACCAGTGTACAATACAGTATATCCAGGATAAAATTCCGTTTTTCAAAAACTCGTATCGTCGGAACGAGACGTAAAAAACTGAAAAAAATTATTAAGAAAATTGTTGTTTCCCTTTATGGCCTCTATACGCCATGAAAGATAGTGGATACATGGTGTAGATGTTGTTTATACTCTTAGTCCAAGCAAACTAAAGCAATTTTCCCTCAAACCTGGGCAAAATTGCTTCAGAAGCTCTTTTAACAATTTCTAGCTCAGAAATCTTTTGCTGAATAACATATCCAAAATCAGACAAAATCGGACCAAGGGAAAACTCCTAAAAACGGATTTCAAAATGGGCGACTGGCTACTGTGAATTTCCTAATATTTTATGTTTCTTTGTGAGATTTTTTTATTATTTTGTGTGTATTATTACTTACAATTTGTTTTTAATTGTTGTGTCAAATTGTATTTTGCCTTTTAAGAACGGAAATCTCTAAATTGTACACGATTTGTGAGAAAATATTGGACAATGGACAAGAGGTAGTTAAAATATGATCACCACGAATGACCAGCATTGCATTTAACTGGATAAATGCTGATAGAACCGGCTCGTCGACCATTTGCGGTTGCAAGCTATGCTGAAGATTTTCTCCATCATTGCAGCAGCCAGATATCACAATTACCTCAAGGTCCTATTCTTGTAATTGCAGAAAATATTGTTTGTTGTCTAAAAATCCAACCGTGTAGAAAATGTTCCTGGGAGTTAAATTTGAGACAAGATGAAGTGACAGATCATGGGATACCCCACCAGGTATCGAATCCGGGAACCTGCGTTAGACTCGGATCAGACCTCGTAATGGAACAAGTACACTGCAAAGCAAGGGAGGACTGACACAAGGAAGTGGATTTACAGGAATCAGAAGGCAACATGGCTGTTTTCCATACATCTGTGTTCTACTTAGGTTAGGTGGCAGAACAGTCGCAGGCTGAAACTCGCCCTTAAATAAAGAATATTTTAATTGAATTGGAATGAACTTAGCAATGCAAGAATATACTAGAGTTTTGTTGAAGAGTAGTGAACAATACAATCAAGTGCAAGAAGGTAGACAAAAATGGGAACATAATGATATTAAGAAAACAGTCGAACAACTGGAATCCATATCCCCTTTCCATTTTGACTCAAGTTTCTACAACACTATAGTACAGCAGTCACAGCTGATCAAGGAGTGAGTTGCAATACTCAAATACACCAACAAACTACGAATGGAAGAAGTTCAGTGTACCAGTCAGTGCGTTTTGGATAGTGGATCTATCTACATTGAGTTCCATTGCATAACAATGAAACACACAAGAATACTGAAACGGAAGGGCTATCGTTGTTACTGATGGCTACAGTGGCTTTCCTACGACGAAGGGCATGACCCTCAAAAGATTCTCCATCAAGATCAGTAGGAATGTTATTTCAGCGCCAGCGAAAATAATAATTAGCCTAGCTAATGAAAACAACCAAGCAATTATTTCCCTTATACGAGGGTCACAATTTATATTTTGAGCCTTGGCAACACTGATTGAAGTTAGGCGCGATTTGACGTTTGCACGGAATCGTCTGGCATTATTGACCATAACGTACTTCAAATGTTTTGTCAATAGCTTCATTTGTGTTGTTTATGTTGACTTGGAGATTGCGCGACAACAATAAAATGGAATTAACTCGTGAACATTTTCGTGCGATGATTTTTTACGATTTTCGACGTGGATTATCAAGACAAGAGTGCATCGATCAACTTACTTCCACATTTGGCGATGAAGCCCCATCCTTTGCCACTGTGAAACGCTGGTATAACGAATTTAATCGTGGCCGCCATTCGCTCACCGACGAGATTCGCGAAGGTCGTCCAAAATCAGTTGTTGTTCAAGAAAACATTGATGCTGTGCAAAACCTAATACTGCAAGATCGTCATGTGACATACTGTGAGATTGAGGCAACCATAGGCATTAGTTCCACCAGCATATATAAAATATTACATGATCATTTAGCTGTGAGAAAGGTATGTTCTCGTTGGATCCCACACAATTTGACAAAAACTCAAAAAGACGCTCGCGTCAATTGGTGCAAACAAATGCTCAATAAATACAATCGTGATGCTTCAAAAGACGTATATAAGATTGTAACATTGGATATATGCATATGAGCCGGAACGTAAACAGCAGTGGACTGTATGGGTGCTTCAATATGAACCCAATCCAACAAAAGTTGTTCGCGCTCGAAGCACATCGATACAAATGGTCGCCTGTTTTTTCGGGAAAACTGGTCATGTGGCAACTGTGCCTTTACAGGAACGTAGAACGGTCAACTCTGAATGGTACACAACAATTTGTTTGCCAGAGGTCTTCGGTCAAATACGGAAAACAAACAAACGCCGTCGGATCATTCTTCATTGCGTGGACAACGA
The DNA here is from genome assembly GCF_977018435.1 of Lepisma saccharinum. NCBI lineage: Eukaryota > Metazoa > Arthropoda > Insecta > Zygentoma > Lepismatidae > Lepisma > Lepisma saccharinum. Next base: position 197,367,511 of record NC_139229.1, on the reverse strand, counting down.
TTTTCGTCGGCGGAAGACGCCGTTGATGCGTTAAAAAACCATATTATGGAGGTGTCTCAAGAAGATTGGAAAAACTGCTTTGACAAATGATTCGAACGAATGCAAAAGTGTATTGACCATAAAGGAGAATACTTCGAAAAACAATAAAGCAGTTTTCAATGCCAAATTCCTGTGTTTTCATTGTTAGGCTCAAAATATAAATAGTGACCCTCGTATGTGAGATGTTGAAGAAGCACCGGTGTGCTATGTGCAACGCAGGTGAGAACGACATGCGGACATCATTCCTGCTGCAGTTCTCATCATCATAAAATGCAAGTATTTGTACATAATTAATAGAGGGAACAGGCCGACTCGCTTCCGTACCATGCCAAGGACAATGGTTTCGAGTCGTACTATTGCGGACATAAGGCGAAGACCCCAATACTGTCTTCAATATCCTCGGAATTCAATCATTGTTGGGTCGTAACATCCGCAAGCTACTCCTGTTTCTGTATGTTTTCACGGGCTCTAATACCACACCCGGAATTTTTCTGGCCTCTCCGATGGCGTAGTGACAACATCCGGGGCCTTGTATTCAAGGGGTTCCGGGTTTGATACCTATTGGAAGCAAGTACTGATTAGGATCCCACTTTAATCTTCATGTACAGTCCTGATTAGCGTATCTGTGAATAAAGTGGACCCAAAACAAAAGCTCAAAACAACATCCCGAATGTGTTCAATTGGGAAATCGTCAGCATTAGACAAACTGTTGAAGGTAACTGAGCTCCGTTCAGCTGCAAATTCAGTTTGTTTACATTCTATCAACATTCCAGATATTGAAGCCGTTGGAAGAAAAGAAATGCTTCTGTTGTATGACTGCAAGCGAACTATGTCGTCGAATGTTAATTGAAAAGATAACTGCAGATACATCGTTTGTTACACCTAAGTGTTTGTCACCTACCGATTCTACCACAAAGTACCATATATTTCGCACACACTTTCAAACAATAATCTGGATGTATACAGCAGAGAGGATCAAGGCAGAAGGGTGGGGTTGATATGTAAAGAATAATTCCTGCTATAGCTGTACACCCACTAAATCCAGATTTCCTACTTAAGATAATTTGCTGTTCCGGTACGGCGAACTTTGATCATACTTCCCGATGTCGATGCAAACGTAGTCGATTGTCCTCTTTAACAGTTCGTAGCGAGTGGTTGCAATAATATGATGACAGTCACTAGCGTACGCAGGATTTTTTTTAGGGGGAGGGAGGGTTGGAATTGTAAAAATAGTTATTCCCTACGTTCTACTGTAGTTTGGGGGGGTGACAATAAAATACTTTGAATATTTGTAACTTTCACTGAAAATTGTAATATGAGGTATTATTTAAGAGGGATTTGCATTTAGCACTTTGGTTTTCCTAAGTTATTTGCTGCTAGCATTGATTTTTTTTTTCTCAAAAGTTCGGGAGTTACTGTAGTCCCCCCCCCCCACCACCACCACCACATGTGTACGCCAGTGTTTACACTGATGAAGACAATCAATTAAACTTAGAACATCATTGGAAGTTGACTTTATAGTTAAGAGAACATTAAAAATAAATTCGAAGTAATTGTTATTTTCTCGATTTCCAACTTCTACAAATAATTTTTAATAGTTTCAGTTTAAAAATTATTAAATGCAAATAAAAGCATTATATCTCTCTATAATCGTAAATTACTTTATTTTTGTCTTGAATAGAAAACGGCCAGTCCGCCATTTTGAAATCCGTTTTTGGATGGTTTCCCGTGGTCCGATCTTGTCTGATTTTGGATATGTTATTCATCTGTGCTAGAAACTCTTTAAAAACCTTCTGAAGCAATTTTGCCCAGGTCAAAGTGTAAATTGACTGGACTATATGTAGTTCGAGAAGAGACCGGTCGGGACTTACTCTTTGAGACCAAAACGAGAACGAGACGGACGTTTATAAACGCAGACGAATTTGAGAACGTACACAGACATTAACAACTCGAGACGAGGCGAGACACAGCCAAGTTTTCTATCAATATCATCCCTATATAAACTATCTACCTCAATGTTAATGTGTGAATTTACGGGTAAAAACATATAACTTAATTCATACATATATACAGGGTGTCCATAAAAGAACTCAAACTAAGGAAAAAGTAAATGTTGAAGGTAATGTTATCAAGTTTTGTTTACAATTTAGTAAATTTCAATGTGCGCCCCGTTTGTAGCACCGCACACATCCAAACGATGTGACTGACCAGCATGTCTAGGGTGATGGTTGCCACAGAAGCGATAATTTTTTGCCTTAGGTGGTTGACATCTTGAATTTTCTCCGCATAAACCATGTTCTTCACATGTCCCCATAGGAAAAAGTCTAAGGGAGGAAGTGAAGGGTCTAAAAACTCGGTCATGCATAAGACCGCACCAAACATTCAACTTGGGCGAGTCACGTTGATGCTCAATGAACTCATGAGGCGGTCGTGAGCCCCAAATGCGACAATTGTGTCGGTTAACAGTACCCTCCCTCCCCCTAAAAAAAATCCTGCGTATGCTAGTGACTGTCATCATATTATGATGACACGAAATGTGGCTTCATCGGTAAAACTAACATCGTTTAGAAAATCATTGTTTTCGTCAATCTTGTTCAGCATAGAAACAGCAAACTGTGATCTCTTAGTCTTGTCTGTAGGCTTAATTTCATGCAAAAATTGTACCTTGCAAGCTGCTAGACGAAGCCTCTTGTGCACCACTTTATGAACAGTCGATCTTGGTATCCCCAACTGAAGACTGCGTCGTGTCAAGGATTTGTTGGGGCTTTGTACACATGAAGTGCGAATTCTTTCCACGTCCTCTTCAGAAACACACGGCCTACCTGGCGACTTTTGTTTCAGAACACTTCCAGTTTCCTTAAACGCCTTAAGCCATTAAGAAAGTCCCTCGTAAGAGCACTAGTTGCCTAACATGAAGGAAAAAATGGGCTATTTTTGCCAACGGACCAATATTCACATTTCCAGGTGCTTAAAATGTTGATTTTTCATGTCTGCAGAAATTTTGTAAAAATCAAAATATGGAAGAAAATGCAGAAAGTCCTTCCTATTCGTCGAAATCAGATCCGCATTGCTGGCGTAACTGTGTGTCCTCCCTACAAATCTGTGCCTGAACTACCTACCCACGCACGCACGTAGGTGTACCATGACTTTACGGATGTTTAAATTGCATCTTGCGTCTGTAAAAGTATTTGAACAATTACAATGAGTTAGTGGCGGCGACTGTGAGCCAAAACTGTGAGGGTGGCAAAGACAGTTTACTTTCTCATGTGTTGTGTGGTTTTAACGCTCACAGCTGGAAAATTGAAATATATTTGTAAAAGTTTGGATATTTGTAAATGTTCTTGCCTAGGCTTCTTTCTGCCCGGTAGCGGGGGAAGCCAACGCGGTTGTTTTCCCTCAACGGCCTTCCTATTTGAAAAGTAACAATAGGGCCTTGCCCCAGTGGTTGGTGGCGGGCCAGTTTGTAGGAGGTATAAATACCGGGGTCCGACTTGTTACTGGACAGATTAGAAATAGTGTTACAGGCTCTCAGTTTCTCAGATACTCAGACAGTTGCCGGCTCTCAGACACTCTCATACTCAGATATAGGACTCGATAGATTGAGACAGTTTCTTATACAGTTGCACAGAGCCAGATGCATGCAGAGAGATACACGAGAGTGAGCGCCGTATGTATAGGGTGCCAAAAAGTAGGGGAACAACACCACACCCCTCCAATCACCACCACTTTCATAAATTATCTTATAAGCATGAACGTTTATGATTCGTTTATTATACTCAGAAAATAGAAATTCACTATACCTTTGGAATTGGACATTTCCGAACATTTAGATTTTCTGCATTTTCGATTATAGCCTCGTAGATTGAACCAGGCTCGAATAATTTATCACATACATCATCCGCTTCAAGATCTGGAAACGTTTCACAGGAAGCCCTTGAACCTACTGGACACTTCTCTATGCTCAAAGTTATCTGAAAAGAAATAGAACATTTCTGCCATTGTCCTACATACTTATATGCATAGCAAAAAACACAGTGCAAATTTCGAAATGAGTAATCAATATAAATTCAACCCTGTCGTTGGGGCAAAGTTTTACAAATAGTAGTAAAAAGCATATTAATTGCATTGGCAATGTTCTAAAGAAACTGCAACGAGAAGCAGTTTCAGAAATAACGGCGCCATTTTCACTAAAAATAACGTGACGATATAATTGTACGCCAATAACTGTTGCTCGCCATAGGCGTACTACATACATCAATATAATAAATAAATCCCAAATATAAACTCAGCTACTTATCTCTTACTGAATTCATGCAAATTTCAATCTCAAAAGTTTGTGTTAAGGCCGTGTCGATGCAAACCCGTACTTGAAGCGAGCATACTTCGAGAATGGTCACCCAAAGCGGTCTGGAAGTCGTAGACTGGAAGTAAAAGTCTTTCGAATTGCACTTCGACTGCAGCGCCAAATACGATCAGTAGATAAAACTGAGGACACGTGGTTCTTCCCGCATTTTAAACACTTGTTTTTCACCATAGAAATCACATAGCATTTTAGAACATTCTTATACATACATTTCCACACATTAGAAAATCTTCAACGCACAACACGCTGGCTTTCTACTTCCGTGATTTCAAACAAATGAACAACGAGTCCACAAGCCATGTGATCAAGCCTACAACGATGCGTTGTCTGCCCTGTAGTCTCTATTGGTCGTGTACTTGGCACTTTCGAACCGTAATAGCTAGGTGACGTCATTTCCGTCAAGACCGTACTTTAAGCCTGCTCTTTCTACCTTTCGGACACAGCCTGAGTTCCGTTCATGTTCAAATAGCCTAATAGGGACTGGACTTGTGGTTCAACGTGGGATTTGAATGTCTGTGCTATGTAACTCTGCCAAACAATCTCGAGACTCCTGAGCTTTACAAACCTAATACCAGGGTTGTAGTCGAGGGTATACTGCGGTACACGCCAAATACCATCTGGCTATTCGTACTCATTAGCATTACTCTCAGGTACAGCGCGTGTACTTTCTACTTTTCTTTATTGATATTTATGTAATTTTGTCATTACTCCATTCAGCGTGCTTCTCCTTTCACGAGATAGGTTACATAATGTTTGGAAGGCTCATATTGCTCAATGTTATTGAATTGTTGTTTTAAGTCTACTTTATGCACATATAGGCTAATCGGGGCTTTACCTACAGTTTAAAGTGAGATCCGAACCACTAAGTGCCTCCACCCGATATCGAACTTGGAGCCCTTGATTGCAAGGCAAGGACGCTATCACTGCGCCATCGGGGAGGCTCTTATTTCTCAATGTAAACAGTGCTGTCTTCAAAGTATTTTCCCCAGGTTTTTCACCTTTAGTGTTATTAGTAGTATTATTAAAGTTATGAACAGTATATAAACACGGCCGGCCCCTGTGATGGAGTGGTTAGTACATTGCGCAACGACACCAGGGGTTCCGGGTTCGAATCCCAGCCTGGGCATGGATATTTGTGAGTGTCCATTTATTGATTTCATCATATCATCACTCATTCCCATCTTCGCAAATTAGCCAAAAGTGGCACAAAGCGAAGTAAAATAAAGCAATTCATTCAATCAGTTTACAAACAATATTAAAAATAAAATAAAATGCAATACAATGCCGTACTGTTTAGCATAAAGTACTACTGTAGCCTTCATATGTAAACATGATTATTAAAATACACGTTATATTTCATTTTGAAAGTCCTCTATTATAACATATCTCCTTCATGAGTGGCTATATCATAATTAACATTATTCTGCCACTAATGGCATTTCTCTTGTAGAAGTTAAATGCTTTCATCCTTATATTTAATGAAAATATAATCCAAAGTTAATGGAATATGGTCTTCTCTTAACATTTCATAAAACTCGTATACCCTCTGAAAATTTTGACGCTACAGCACTGCCTAATATGTATTTTAATCAGTGAAAATTCTTAGCTCGTGGGATGTTTGATCGAGCCTTGGAGCTAGCTGGAGAGTATGCTACTGTGGTTTAATTTCACAAACTATATGAGCAAAACATCAAAGAATGATTTTCCATTAATTTCCAATCTCCAAAAGATGATTAAGATTAAGAAGATAACATTACAATGTTAGATAACCAACATAAGCACATATTCTTCCACGATAATCTTCCTGTGGGCTACTTGAGACAACAAATTAGCTTCTTCTTATCTCCATAAGACATAATCTAACCTGAGATTCCTAGTGCAGCATCACTAGAAGTAATCAAGAAATATCACCCGATACGAAGAGAGTTGAACACTACTTTCAACAGCACCGCCCTCGCACAATGGAAAAATTCAAATAAGTTATGCGCATCTGCATACGCTATTCGTGACGTGGCGCAAAGTACACAAATGACTTGGCAAGGAACGATTACACTAATTCACTGTAAAGATAATTTAATGAAGCGATTGCGTGGGACTGAATCGCTTCTACATGATAGCGACATAATAACATTCACACAACATTCAGGTGTACATTTCTAAATGAAACGTACGTAATGCAGATCTACAGGAACTAACTTCACTTTGTTGTTCTGAAATAAAAAACACTCAAATAAGCTCAAAATTATTAAATGTATGTACAGAACTTTCATCTATGTTATTTTCTTATTGAATTTATATTTTATGTATGAAAATTGAAAATAGAGACGAATAAATGGCTGGGGAACCGTTAAAAATCATGATGTCCTGGTTTATTTAAAGGTACCAGGACATTAAGCGCATACCCACGAATGTATGCGGGTGGAGGTGGTCTTATTTCGGCGTTTCCCCTCTTTTTATTTTGGTTCTGATGCCTTTCCCCCCCCCCTGGAAACTGTCATTCTATTCAAGTCTATACAATGTTACTGTTACATTTGTTACTGTTATCTTTTAAATCCACTTTATGTTAAATTTTAAAATGGGATCTGACCACTGTGCAATGTGCCTCCACCAGGTTTGGAACAAGAGGCGCCTTGAGACAAGGTCTTTTTCACGTTGAGAAGAGGCCAATTGTAGAAAGTCATTGTTGAGAGACTCCATTTATGTTAACACTGTATGCCAATCTGCTTGAAAACAATAACATTATTATTTACCATGAGCTCCAAGGTGGAAAATAACGGGTGATATATTTTCTTTGAAATCTTGTCCTTGCATATGATATGCACATGAACTTCAACTTTTATAGAAAATAAATCGCATCCTGCATCTTCCTTCTGTTGTATACTGCTTGCATCAAAACTTGATTTTCTTTCTTTCAAGTGTGACTGTCACACCACACATGAAAGTTTCATGATGATTTTTCAGTGTCTTTACTTAATTATTTTGCGCATATCCCGCATGCGTTTGAGGGGTGGGCTAACGCTAGGCTCTGGGGGGGGAGGGGGTTAGCCCCTACCTAAGTACGCCCGTGAGTGTGGCTCACACTATGGGTGAATCTCCCTTGGCAAAGATGAGATTTGCATTTGTTGCCTGAGAGGCTTTGATTCTAATGGGGGGGGGGAATCCTGTTATATCACTCCTTTGTTTTGTCGAAAGTTAGAAGTGGAGAGGAATAACCACGGGACCCATTGTAAAGAAGTTTTGACTTTCATGTACTAGTTAATTGAATGAAAGTACACCGGTGCCTATTGGTTCGAAACTGAGAAGCACAAGAATAACATGTTTCGCAAATTTTTAGCCACCAACGCCCACTGCTACGAAGGGCCCAAAATATGTTAATCGACACAAATATGCTGGCTTCAGTCTCACAAGAGTGCATAAGCTTCTAATGATGCACTTTTATGCATCAAAATACACACATAAATGCATAAAAGCGTACTTTTATCAGCTGCTACTCCGTGTGATTCTCTAAGCATTCATCAATTTAGAAAAATAGACACGATCAGGGACGTCGTTAGGGGGGGGCCTGGGGGGGCTTTGGCCCCGGCAGTTGTAACTCTGGCCCCCGCAAACAAAATTTTGATCGATTAAAAATTATCCTAAATTAATACTACATATTATTTTCTGGTAAATTTGTAGCAGAGTTGGAAACACTGTTCCGAAGAAAATCTTCGGAAGCAAATGTAGGACAGCAAAATTCCACCCTTTCCTTGCTTACCAGATTATAACCAAGGTCATAAAATCTGCCTGCTTCGAGGTTATTACCCTTGCCCTAAGTTCCTGGAAACCAGAGATCCGACCCTTTTGTTGCAAATGACCCTCCCAATACAGATGGAATCAAAGACTCCGCCGTGGCCGAGCGGTCAACAGTAGGTGGTCGAGCGACATAGGCTATGGAGAGAGTTCTCCAGTACTGACATTGTTCTGAGAGTTAAAATTGCTGTATGCTTCAGCTTCAGAGCCACAGATTAGCTTTGTGTTCTTGCTTGCGAGGAAGGTCTGCTATCGGGTTCCTACGGTCACTGTGTATTTGTTCGTGTGTGGGAAGAGTTCTAGCGTTGTTGTGCATTTCCATCTTGAATGGATAAATTTATCAAAACCGGATATTTTAAAACTATCTCAAAACATGTGGAAGATGACGGCAATGAAGAGGGTGTTGGTCCAAGTTCTGACGTTCCAAAGTTAGACAAAGCAAGTGAATGTACTAATGTGAAAACAATTACTGATCTTGGGGTAGATAATCCTAGGCAACCACTTTTGCAAAACTATCCAAATACTACGTTCGGAAAGCGAAAGCGGTCGTTTCAAAAACACTGGTTTGCATCTGCGCCGTGGCTAGAATATAGTGTGGAACTTGACACATGCTTTTGTTTTCCATGCCGTAAATTTTGCACAGATTCAGGATATGCAGAATCAAGTTTCAGGAAAATAGGGATTCGCAACTGGAAGAAACCATGTGAAAAAATTAAGGAAAACGAGGAACGTCCTATCATCTAAAGTGCATGGAACTGTGGGCGAATTACAAAGTGAGTACCAATCAGTTTTGTAAAACAATTATGTGTGTGTGTGTGTGTTCGTAGTTTAACTTAAATAATGAAATATGTATATGTCTGTATATCGAGTGTTCAAATTGAAAAAATGCTGAGGAGAAAAGTCATATCAGCTTCTCTTTTCAAATTTTGAGATTTGTACCTAAAACATACGGACTGATGGTTCAAAGTAAATAACACAAATTTTCCAATTAGGTAATGTACAAGAGTTCAGTAATCACAGATGTCGTCTCAGTGGACTTTTATTTCATATCAGAATTATTTTTCTTAGAGGAAGGCAAATTAATCAGGAAATATTTTCTCATCAAATACATATTGTAATTTGCAAACCAACAACAGTATTAATTTTAATGTAAAATTCAGTACAGAAACTGACAATTTATATGCTGATATTAATGTAATATTTACTTGAAGTTGAAAGAAATGATTACGTCAAATTCTTAGCAATAGCAAAATATGATCGAGAATATTTAAGAGGAAAATTCTTTACCTGGTCAGGAGTTAAATTAAAAATTTCAATTTGAACACTGGATGTACTTTGATTTTCGTTTCCTGATTTTACATTACTTTACTGATGTCAAAGATATGCCTGGGTTCGATATCTAGTGGACGCACATAGTGGTTTGGATCCAACTTTAAACTGTACGTCCAGTCCCGATTGGCCTATCTGTGCATGAAGAGGACTTAATACAAAAACTCACGAACTCGAACTTAGATCAATTTGGGACAAAATCGTAATTCGGTAGCTAACGTGCTCAGCCACACAGGCGGCTAGAACTCAATAGATTTTCATTTTGGCTATTGTACCTTTTTTCCTACCTCGCAGGTTAATTTTTACAAGTCGATGTGGATGGATGAATGATGGACGGGTGGAAAGGTGATGGGAGCATAGACAAACAGAATGAGTAACCAATGGCTGGTGGAGGTTTGAACATGGGATCTCTGATTCTGTAGCCCTTTACGCTTACCACTCCGCCACGAACACTGGAATAAATGAAATAAGTAATGCCATTGTTTAGAATGGATGTCGGGGAGAGTGGAAGCCTAACTAATAACAATGTACACTAATGCATTGTTGGCATTGCTAGCAGATGTTAACGGTCTACTGATACCTCACACAACGGAGAAATAATATTTACCTATATTTGCATTGTTTTAAAATTATATATAGCACTGACGAACGAAGGAACAAAGCTAATCTTTATGGTGTAGAGCAGGAATTTCCAAACTTTTTCGTTTCGCCGCGCCATTAGTGTTTCAAGATTTTTTCACGGCGTCCAAATCAGAATGTAGGCCTATCTAATACTTGCTTTGATTGATTGATTGATTGAATTGATGTTTTAAGTCCATTTCATGCACAATAAGGCTAATCGGAACTGGACCTACAGTTTAAAGTGGGATCCGAACCACTATGTGCCTGCACCGGGTAACGAACCCGTGACCCCTTTATTACGCCACCGGGGAGGCCCTATCTAACACTTGTAACGCTCTGTTAGTGTGCATAGGTTGATTTCCTTAAGTTAAAAAATAAACATATATTTCAAATTCAGAAACATTTTTTATGTAAAATGTTCTAAATAAGAACATGTATTTGGAACAATCATATCAATGACTGAATTTCAGTGAAAATATTGGAACATCTTGCGGCGGCCCCGTACGCCTACCAGGGCGCCCCAGGGCACACTTTTGGAACCACTGGTCTAGAGATTACAATTTCTGTAAAACTGAGTCTGAGGTTTGAATCCTGAAGGAGATATTATTTTCTTTCACTATACAATAACTGATCCCATTGTCGTCGTAATCAAAAATAGTTTAAAGTCCATTTTATGCTCAAATAGATTAATTGGAACTGAATTTATAATTTAAATTTGACTCCGACCCATTGTGCAATGCGTCTCCATCGGGACTTGAACCTGGCACTCTTTGGTTACAAGGCAACGTGGTAAACCACACCGAGGAGGTCCGCCGTGGTAAACGTGACGTTATAATAAATATGCAATATAAAGCAAAAACATGAATTTATTCTTAAGAATGTTAAAAAACAACAACAACAAGAAACAGAACATTTGAGTCGCCAATAATATTCTGCATATTACATATCATAATTGTGATGGCGATTTGTAAGTTTTCCTTCATTAATTGCCATTCATGATCGTCAACATTGCGATTAACTAAAAGTAACAGAAAAGCGGCACAACATTTAAAAGAATATAATATACGTAGAATAAAAAAAACATAGGTGTGAAACTGAAAAAGAAAGGTAATAACAAGTTGATATTTACTACCTATTTTTTGTGCTTTTTGAAGTTGTCAAATGTTGTCATTTTTGGCGCCAATTTACCTGTCTATTTAGCTTGCTTTGTGGCTATTATAAACCCTCTCCCTACTGATAACACGAACTCAAGACAGAAATAAACAAGTGTGAAAACACCTACTTCAGTGTCTTTGTGCATGATACTTGCACAAACCATCAACGTTGTTTTGGGAGAATGCAGGGTGCAAGTTAAGAGGTGCACAATTTTCGAAATTGCCGCAAAAAAAGTGGCACGCATCTATTTTTCCTACTACATCTCGAGGCACTGGTGTACACATGGGGGAGCTGATGCGGCTATAACTCTCCCGAAATTTCTGTCTTTGAGCAACTTTCAAAAGGAAGCTTAAATGTGGTTAATTATGAAATATGTTATACTGTCCCTTCCCCTCCCCTCTGAAAAAAAAACCTGCACACGTTAGTGTCTAGAGGAGAGTTACAAATCACTCGCATAATTTAAAGTGCTGTTTGCGCTGGAATACTACTAAATGTACTAGAATTTAAATTTGACAATAATTTCAATGTTAAAAGCGTCATTATTATTATTATTATTATTATTAATGTTTTTATAACGTCCTATTATTGTTATAATTACGTCCCTGCCTAAATTCACAGCCAGAAATAAGACTGATTGATTGATTGAGTTGTTTTAAGTCCACTTTGTGCACAGTAAGGTTAATCGGGACTGGACCTACAGTTTCAAGTGGGATCCGAACCACTATGTGCCTCCACCTGGTATCGAACCCGGGACCCCTTAATTACAAGGGAACGACGGTACCACTGCGCCATCGGGAAGGCCCAGAAATTAGAATAAAACGCGATCTTCTTTCTTCAGGAAAGCAACATCTTGACAGGCGGCCCTAAGACCAGCACAAAGCTTGAATGGAGACAATACAACAAGCTTGTTCAACAAATGTTGGCGAGATGGTTGCGGACAACCAAAGGCGGGCGGCACTGCGTCCCAAATACTCTCTGAACTGCCCGTCATAAAATGTTCCTGCGAGACCCATTTCTAATCTGTGGTCGTCACTGTATGACTAGACCCCTTTGTGTCGAACCTGACAAATTGCAGGGAGCGGTCTTTCTTGCTTTAAGGGATTAAGGGAAGGAAATGGCATTCAAATGGCAGGGAAGACTTATCCCTGGGTTGAGTTATTGTACCCCTGCTGTTTCAGTGCACCGTTTCTGTAAGGCAATACGCAAATACGGTTAAATTTTCCCTTCCCCAGTAAACCTTTGTTTTCGATTCATTCTGCTAGATTTTGCTTCTATCCAGGGTGCCAAGTACCAGAACAGTCCAATGACCTCGCTGCCTTCGAGCAAGCAATAACTTTAGTGAGGAGGTAGGAGGGCTTGGGGAGGGAGGAGGGGCAGATGCAAGAGGACGAAGAAAATGTAGCAGTTTACTTACATGATGACTCGTGAAAGTATTTGTTATTGCCTGTTTGAAAGAATGAAAGGTATGAAATTAGTAATATTTTTCTTGTTCGCTTCCCTTTCAATATAAGCGTTTCTAATAAGTAACAAGTTATAATGGTTACCCCAAAAAACTGTGTATATGTGTGCGTGTGCGTGTATGTAATATGATTTGTTAATGATGACGTACTGGATACCAAATAATGAAAAAAGTAAAGTAATGTCCTCCCCTGTGCTTTTCGCTATGCCATGAAAGCGTATAGGGGTGTGTAGTTAGGGCTCCACACTTTCTTGATCACGGCCGAAGGTGGAGGTGATGTGATCAATCAGCACCACGTCCCTGGCCTCGTTTACCTGCCAGAGTTTCCTCCATGTACCCACTTTATACGTACGACGCTGGGTGGGCACCGGAGCCGCTCGAACAGGTGAAAAAAAATCCCGGTATCCTCCAGAATGAATAGGAAAGATCCTACACAGAATAATTTATCAGTTTAGCACTTCCACAGAGGATATAGTTTCGATAAAAAAGAAGAGGTTGTCATTGAGACAAGCAGAAAGTAAAATACATTAAGGAAAACTGTAAAGTAATAGTTTAATAGTAATTACATAAATTGATTTGCTTACTGAAAATTGTTGAACTCTAATTTTTATTTGACTTCCAGTATTCACATATACGTATATTATATACACTTCTTAGTAGTTTAATATACCAATGCACTATATATGTAGCAATATTATAATGTAATATAATATTATATATATATATATCTGTGGTGTGTGTGTGTGTGTGTACATTACACACACAGAGTTTTTTACCTTTACTGTCTGGAAATATTTACATAGGAACAAATTTCATATTTGGCCCCCCCGAACTGATCAACCTAGCTACGTCCCTGGACACGATTATTTCAAAGAAGCCCAAATTGTGCATCAACTGAGCACTCCAAGTTCTGAGTGTAGAAGGTTCGCAGTACTTATAAGAACAAGCCCAATAATTAGAACCTTAAAACTAGCATTTTTAGCATTCTGCACACCGTTGGGTAGTAGCAGGTGAGTGTATTCGTAGAATACACCTGTAGAAAGGGGAGGTGGTTTGGCAAGTGCGAAAAACAGAAGTGAACCACATTTACACATGAACAACCTTTTAAGACTAAACAAAGACATTTTCGAAAATTTCTCTCATTTGAGAAGAAAACTCCTTATTATACTTCAGTTTCTGAAAAATCACACCTCTTTAGAATTCCTTGTAGAGCACTTTAGTGAAATTTGCGTTTAAATTGCTTAACTGTGGTTTAGATACCTGTGAAAGAAAACAGGCTTAGAGTGTCACGAAACTATGGGGGGCTATTCACCGGATGTTCACATTTCTGTGCTTCCTTGGCGCTGGCGGGAACTTTACTTCCGGTTTTCAATAGTACGGAGTTCGAAGGTGTAAAGGCACTCTTTTAAGAAAAGGCAACAATCATTGTGTGTCTTGTGGCTACGACACAAGGTTGGGAACAAATACTTTTTCTCGGGTATCTATACATAGTTTTCAGACAGATCCGATACGAAAAAATCAGTGAATTCAGGCAGCAAAGCGAAAAGACTGGACACAAACACGAGGGAATAGGCTCTATAGTCGACACTACATCACCGGAGTAATTCAAATGAAAATGTTTACGTGTTTCGAAAATCATAATCGTCTAACGCACATGTGTTGCCTATATTTAAAAATTGAAACTGTTTATAATCATCCAGAATTCTAAAAAATATAATTTAATGTAATCAATGTAAACTTTTCTTTTCTTGAACGACACTTGTAAAAGTTAGTAATAATATACAATAACTGTGCATTTCAGTATTGTAACTGTTGTGCTGGATATGCACTCGAATAACATTAATAAATAAATAACCTAATAATAATAAATTTCGAATAAAATCAGTTTATTTCATTAGTTTAGTAATTATTTATTATATGACATTTACAACAGTTGTAATTATTATTATTATTATTATTATTATTTCTACTATTCTACTTTTATTACTGGCCTTTACCCCCTACAAAAATTTCTGACGACGCTCTCTCTAAGCCATATGATAAAACTAAGCTAAAATTAAAGGGGCTGTGTTTGATTATACATTGTCGAAAATTATACATTCTACTGTTGTAAAATTGAAGTAATTCAATGTTTATAATTTATGTAAGCTTTATTTCAACCTGCAGAAGTCTTAACACGGAACTGTTTGTAGAAGATCAACATTGCCTTAGAAGAGACTACTAGTTTTCCGTAAATTTTCATCCAAAGGATCAGGGAAATTGCAGGTCTTTTTTTTCTAGGTACCTTTGTCTCTCTAGATCACTCAAAAATTTCAAGTGATCCATTTTGTATCCGATAAATTATATAAGAAAATAAGCTCGGTGACGATCTGTATTCCACTTATTTACTTTGGAAAATTGACCAAACCGGAAGTTCTCCCCCCCCCCAATCTATAATCGAATTGCCTGATCGATTATGTTTTGTTTACTCAGGAATAACTCCCATATGATAAAAGCAACAGCTTAAATCGTTCTTTTTCATGACAGTTTTACGGAAAGCTCGAAAATCGATCGTGTCCTTAACAACTTCCCTTGCTCCAACTCAACATACCTTGAAGGTGTCATCGATATCTCGTTTCAACTCGATAGTGCAGTTGATATCTACCATTTTTCTGGTCTTCATCCATATATCCGTGTTGTAGAAGACAACATCGCTATTCTCGAATCCCTCGCATGGCTCAAATTCGGTAATCATCATTTTCATTTCCTGAAAAGTACAAAAGTATTACGTAATTAACGTAGCGACAAAATTAGTCAAATATGCAAAATACAAATGAACACAGTGGAAGGATTCGATCTTGAAATAAAATTATGTTAGAGACAAAAGAACACATATAGAATTAAATCTAACTCGTCATAGTATGGAGAGGAACAACTATAATCTGTCCCAGGAGTCTGTGGAGCAAGCGAACGGAAACAATTCTCTGCGCAAGTAGTGACTCTAGAGGGCTCGACCAATGAATGAATCAGAGGGAGACGAGACTGCAGCTACCAGCCGTTTGCGCAGCGCGCACTGCTTTGTTCCGCCCGCTCGCCTTTTCTATTGTTATGCCTGGCGTTGCTTCACAGACTACTGGGACGTAGTATAGTACTGTTCACTGGGTGAAGAGGGATACCTTTTAGACTATTAATCTCTATTTGCTACCTTTAATTATGTAGAATTCCGTCATAGTGAAAATGTCATGTCACAATCTACGAATTGTAGGAGAAAATTGAATTAAAATTATAAATACTAGTGTTTAAGTTCGAGTTTTGAGAAGACAGAAGGGAACATTATCAGATTTTCTTATCTTTAAGGTACAAATCAGAACAAGTTGAAAATATAATCTGTATGCGACGGTCATGTCCGTTCGCGTCAAATATCGGTACTTCGGAAACTACGAGAGACATAAAAACATATTTTGTTGTACTGATAGACTTACTATATAATAGATCTTGACAATATAAACCGACTTGATCAGCCTGTCTGTCTGGACATGAGAGACGACAATTGATCAAAGGCGACCTGCCTATATCTCGAAAACTCAAACAATTCAAGCTATCGATATGAAATTTGGTGGGTGGAAAGAACTTAATTTTCTCCTTGATGGGATATTCATCTTCTCTATCGACTCGTCAATTTGTGTGAGCTAGTCAACAATCGAAAGTAATCGATATATAAGGGAAGGTTGCCGAAATTGGACCAGTTTTGTTTTTCCTAATTTATTTCTCTATTAATGACTAATTCGGTTGGCCGCGGTGGCTCAGTCGGTAACGCGTCTGACTACCATGCTAAAGGTCCCGGGTTCGATCCCCGGCCGGTTCAAATCCTGGAACTTTTCTAACGATGGAAGCGGCCCCGGCGCCCACCCAGCGTCGAATAACATGGGTACCTGGGGGAAATCCTGGGGGGTAAAGGCGGTCAGGGGCGTGATGCTGATCACATCACACCCACTCACGACCCGATCAAGAAAGTGTGGGGCGTTACCCCCACACCCCCTATACGCCTTCATGGCGTGGTGCTAAGCACAGGGGAGCACTTTACCTTTTTTAAAAACTTTTTATTAATGACTAATTCGAAATACATATATTTTTAAAGTATAGAATATTTCATCGGATAGTAATAAATTTTAAAATCTATAAGTACTAACATGTATAAAATAAGAAAAAAATAATTGGATAAATGGTCCAAACTGGGAAACCGGTTGCCTAATTTGGACTTACAGTTGCCTAAGTTGGACTTGTTTAAAACTACCCAGTTGAGGTTTCATTTCTACCTGTGGTTTAGTTTTAACACTATGAAATTTTCTGCGTAAAGTAGTTCTTGCTACATTTTGCCGTTCTGCTGAGGTCCGGACTTTTTGTTTTTGTTGTACTTTTTGTTCTCTAATTTCCGGACTGACATTTTGTTCTCTAATTTCATATCACCTGCAGACCATTCTCCATGGCCTTCACCTGCAGGCTTCTTCTTAAACATTGGCATCGGCCCCTGAAATAAAATCATGTCATTATTTAGCCCATATCGCCAGTATGAGCCATACCTTCCGACCTAGCGTCCTCGCCTTGTAATCAAGGGGTTCCGGGATCGATACCCGATGGAGGCACATAGTGTTTCGGATCCCACTTTAAACTGTAGGTCCAGTCCCGATTAGCCTTTCTGTGCATAAAGTGGACTTAAATCAATAATTCAATTCATACCGCCCGACGGAGATCGTTAAGGAAGAAAATGGCTCCTAACCAAACGAACAAACATTACTGTTTGAAAGCCATAGGACATATTGTAGTATATTGAACTGCTATCGTACCTATTTCAACACAGAAAGTCCTAAAAATTAGTCGAGACAGCACGCCTAGAGCTACAACACAAATAAAATTAAATACCTCCTAACAGACTACACTGACAACTAGTACTGTATAGGATGTTGCTACCTTGAGTCAAATCCTGAAAAAAAAAATGGGCCGTACTGCCCGCCGTTCCCCTAAATCACACAACAATATTATTGGTTATAAAATATTGTTAGAATTTCCCCATTCCAATTACATGAACTTTTTCCAGATAAGTCTTCTCTCTCGGTGTCCTTGATAACTACCCTGTACTGTACCTTTACTGGTCACCTAAAAAATAAGTGTCTCGATGTTTTCAGAATACAAATTCGTTTTCGAAATTTCACAGGCAATTCCATTTACACAGACACACTTACTTTTAGATTTTCTCCAACTCCTTCTGCATTAATTCCATCTAGTGCATTAGCACTTGCGAAATATAATACCAGAATTGTAACGTATATACTCATCCTTCCAACTGCGAAAACCAGTTAATGATGCTAGAACTGAAGCTATATAATAAGAGAGCCTTGTGGTAGTATGTTGACAATATTCGGTTTCATATACAGGGATTTTTTTTCCTTTTATGTTAACTTACCACAATGCCGACAGGAAATGGTATTGTTTTGTACAAGAAAACGTAAAAGAAGACACGATTCATAGTGTATCATGCTATTGAATATCGCTGTCATTAGTACATAATTTATCCTCATGTTATTTCGTCACCTGTTCTGTTGCAAATGTCTGATTACCTTAGGATGTTCGGGTGGCGAAATGTACCACAAAAAATATGTTCGATATCAATAGTAGGAGAGAGATTGACGAGGAAGATAATACGTATTATAGAAGCAGGAAGCTTATTGAGATCGACTCAGCATTTCCTTTTGGCCAACGGAATTAGATGCTGTGATTATTCTATTGTTCATTGGATGTCACTATACACCAAAGCATTGACCTACACAAAACTCCACAGAAAAAACTGATCGTAGAGGATGAAGTTTTGCAATATTTATACATCATTAACATTCTTGTAAACCAGAAATAATACGCAATGGAAACATGCAATAGCTACATTTCGATGCTTCGTCCTGTGGCAGGAAGGAAATGAAAAAAAAATGCTATCGAGTAAATAAGGTTCTTATTTAGCCACTATAGTCTTCAAAATGTTACTTCTTAAAAGTAACCGAGAACCATTTTCAAAAGTAACTCTGTCACAGTGCCTTTTTCAAATTTTGTAGTTATTTTGTTCATAGATAGCCTAATCTATGCATCAACTGCAAGCAAACTATTTTTTTCATAACTGATAATGATATACAGGTAAAAGCTATTTTCATAAAACTAGTTTAAGCAAAATATATGTTTGTTAATTACTCGAGCCCGAAAGCAGTGTCATGAGGAATAAATTATACAATCGAATGATCAATTGTTGTAAATTGTATACGATTGGGTGAATTGGTGAGAATTTAAGTCCATTGAAATAAAAAGTATATTTTTCTCATAAGTTCAGTAGTCCAGGCAATCTAAAGCAATTTCCCCTGAAACCTGGGCAAAATTGCTTCAGAAGCTTTTTAGACAATTTCTAGCTCAGGAATCATTGCACATATCCAAACTCAGACAAAATCGGACCATAGGAAAGACCCCAAAAACGAATTTCAAAATGGCGGACTGGCTATTGTGAATTTCCTAACATGCTATGATTACTTGTGAATGATTTTTAATATTTTGTTTATTACTTATAATTTGTGTTTTCTCGTTATGTCAAATTATATTTTGCCTTTTAAGAATGGAAATCTCTAAATTCTGGGTGATTTGTGAGAAAAAAATGGACAATGAACAAGAGGTAGTTAAAATATGATCACTACGAATGACCAGCATTGCATGTAACTTGATAAATGCTAATATAACCTATTCGTGAACGATTTGCAGTTACAAGCTATGGTGAAGATTCTCTCCATCATTGCAGCAGCCAGATATCAGAATTACCTCAAGCTCCTATACCTGTACTTGCAGAAAACGTTGTTTGTCGTCTGAAAATCCAACAGTACAGAAAATGTTCCTGGGAGGTAGACAAGATGAAGTGACAGATTATGGGCGGACTCGGATTGAGTTTCGATTATTTTTTTTAAGTCCACTTTATGCACAGAAAGACTAATTGAAAAATGAAAAAGTGATTTGTACGCCTTCACAAAAAGGCAAATTTGATGGCTTCATGGAAACGTTAACAGCAAATATGGTATTCCCTGACAGCGATGCCTCATGCAACGATGTGGCATACTGCGAGTAAAAGTATTGAGCTGTTCCTGAGAAATAGCGTCCCACTCCTGAAACAATGATGCATAAAGCTCCGGAGGAAGACGAGGGGGGATTCCCTCCCGCAATGCGTTGCCTGAGCATATCCCAAAAAATGTGCTGTTGAATTCATTTCGGGAAAACTCGCCGGCCAATCTATGCGCTGGATATCCTCTCATTTAAGGGACTCACTGACATGGGTCCTTGCATTATCGTGTCCCATTTCACCCCTGAATAGACGGACATATTGTTGGATAATCATATCCCGTACACAGGCCCGTAGCCAGGCAGGGGCCGGGGGGAGCTGAGCCCCCCTGGCATCATCGTCAGCCATCCCATTGTCGTTAGCACCCGGTCATTAGGTAAAACTATTGTATAATTTGTTTGTAGTGACATTGAAAATGTAGACAGCAGATATTATTTTGCTCAGAACTTGGTGAAGGATAAATTAACAGAACATAAACATTATCTTGTTTATGAGCTGAAGTCGAAGTAGCGGCAAGTATTTAGAAGATTCTCTAGACTATAAAATGTACTTTCACAGAGGAGCTTTTTTATCCGTACCTTTGCTGCCCCTGTTGCGGTCTCCCGTTTAGACAGAAATCTGTAACTTTGACGTCATCATTCACATTTCTTCCATATCTGCATCAAAGGTCAACAGTTCCTAAGTTTTGGGAACGAAGGGAAGTTTCATTCCTTCAGCTGGGGGTGGAATGTACGGGAGGCACTATGATTGAATATTGTGCATTTTTTTGTATGATATCTGGATCATCAAAAGTAGTGTGTAGTATGTAATAAAGGATGATGTTAATAGCAATTAACACTTCAAGAGATGTTTTAGAAGATACCTGCAGAAAAATGTACTATTTGTGTGATATTTCTAAATGTAATATTAACTTAATGATCCCCCTCCACACACACACATAAATATTTTACCTTCATTTAACACTGTTAAACTTTTGAAAAATGAGGGCCTCCCCCATGGCGCAGTGGTAGCGTCATTGCCTTGCAATCAAGGGGTCCCGGGTTCGATACCCGGTGGAGGCACAAGTGGTTCGGATCCCACTTTAAACTGTAGGTCCAGTCCCGATTAGCCTTACTGTGCATAAAGTGGACTTAAAACACCAACTCAAACAAACAAACTTTTGAAAAATGTACTTGTTTTACAATGTCCCCCTGATAACCCGTGACCCGCCCCCCTGGAGATCAATTCTAGCTACGGGCCTGCCCGTACATCAAGCGAGTGGCAGAACCCCTAGCAAAAACGTGGAGAGTTGTACAGCCAGCAGCATAGATAATAGTATACAAATTGTCCACTTTTTTCTTTCTTTTTACTATTGTGATTTCGACACTTTAGAGCACAGATTAGAGTTATGACACGCTATGAGGCAGAAAGGAATTTCAAAATAAAGACCTTTCAGCAGCTGCTTGCAGTGGATGAAACATTTAAAATTACCTTTTACGAACTTTATAAACTTTGTGTTATTGAAATATTCATACCCCCATCAACGGCTGCTTGCGGTAAATTAAGTGTTACCTTCGTAACCAAATTATTAACGAGAGGTTGAGTGTCCTGTCTATTCTGTCCTTTGAGAAGGAGCTTACAAAATCTTTGGATTTAAGCACGGTTGTAGCTGCTCATTAAAACAGACGTATCGTATCTTATCGTAGTTTGTTGCTATGGTTCATTTTCTCATTTTAGCAAAACATTTACTTCTTACATAGAAATAGTGTTACGTGTAGTACTTATAGATATTTCCAGAGCATAGGCGCCAACTTTGGCGGGGGAAGACACTTTCTGCCCACCCCAAAATTCACGTAGGACACATTTTATGTATATTTACATATTGTTTATGGCGATCTTGCCCCTCTCAAATATCTTAATTTGGCGAGAGTTGATAATGATTGATTGCTTGATTTGGTGTTTCTAAGTCCACTTTGTGCACAGTAAGGCTAATCGGGACTGGACGTACAGTTTAAAGTAGGATCCGAACCACTATGTGCCTCCACCGGGTGTCGAACCCGGGACCAGTTGATAATGAGTGTAGTTTTATGGTGTATTTTGTACTGTTCATATGTTGTTGTTGATTTGGTGTTTTAAGTCCACTTTGTGCACAGTAAGGCTAATCGGGACAGGACCTACAGTTTAAAGTGGGATCCGAACCACTTTGTGCTGTTCATATGAATAGTAAGTCTGTGATATTATTTTACTCAATAAGGCTTAGTGTTTAAACAACCTGTTTTAAATGTTTAAAACACATGACTTTGTTTTTTACAAATGTTTGAAATGTTTAATACAAAGTGTTTAAACATTTTTTTTTCAGACTTGTTTAAAACATTTTTGATACTTGATGTTTTATAGTTTGTGGTTATTTGTAGGAGTGTGCGGGACAGAATATTCTGTGTCGGGACGGGATTGGGACGGGAAATGTTCGAAATTTCCCGAAGCTCTGAAAATCTTGAATTCTACACGACATTTTCACTTTAAGTGATTGTTTTTGCATTTCTGGATTAAAAACTAACAATTTACGATAAGTTCCAGAAATTTTTCAACGCAGAAAACGTCGAGAATTAACGACTTTTTAAAATGACCATTCGGTATTTCCCGACTGTTCGGGATTCCGAAAAGTCGGGATCGGGACGGGAAATATCTTTTCCCGATCCCGGTCCCGACTTTTCGGGATCCCGCACACACTTAGTTATTTGCATGTTTTGAAACTAAGCATTTTCATTCAATGCGTATCATTGATTGGTTGATTTGATGATGCACAGTAAGGCTAATCGGGACTGGACCTACAGTTTAAAGTGGGATCCGAACCACTATATGCCTCCACCGGGTAACGAACCCAGGACCCCTTGATTACAAGGCAACGACGCTACCACTGCGCCATCGGGGAGGCAATGCGTATCATTCTGTTTATTGTTCATTGGAATCTGTTCAGTGGCTCAAAATGTATATTGAATTAACAAAGAGACATAGGTGATGAATAGAGTGGGTCACGACCAGTGATGTGCGTCTACGCGTAAACAACGATAGTCTACATTCTACACGTAGACTATTTTATGCACGTAGATGACGTAATCCATGTATACCACTTGGCGAAAGGTGATAACTTAGCAAAGCGCGCTGTAGAAATAAAACCAAATTATATCGCATGTCAGTTGCTAATGTGTGAGAAGAAACTTTCATACTCTTCCTTGCAATTTTGAACAATTTCTCACCTACGAAAACTTAACGTAGGAAATATTCTACTGTTTTACGAGAAAAATACTACTTTTGCCTCACGACTGCCATCTGTTGTTTTTCTTGCATACGATTTATCTTCTTTCATAGTTGATGAGAGAATAGAAGATAAATTTTGTTGTAAATAGGATTCTTGTCACTTCGTTATGAATAAATTCAGTTAAAAATGTCACTTTCCTTTCGTGAAAGCCTTGAAAATTAATTTTAATGAACTTTAGATTGTCTACGTATTCTATGTAATCTACAACCCAATGAAATCTACGCGTAGATTACGTGTAAACAACGCATGTAGACGAAAACTTATAGTGTACGGCACATCACTGGTCACGACCTGGCTATGTTTTTTGCAGGTGTTTAAAATATTTTTAAAATTGGATACTACATGGATGAAACCGTTTTGTTCCTCACTTATGCAAAATGTGCACATTGTTCTTAATATTTAGTTGCATTCACGATGAAATGTTGTAAAAAAAAAAAAAAACAGTAGCTACCACGTGGACTCAGTGGGGCCTGGCAACTGTGGGTTATATAAGCTTCTCGAACAGCCTACATGTGATATTTAAGACAAGGCCGAGTCTGCTGCCACGCACGTGTCACCAGGGGGAGCTGCCGCCAGCCTTCTTGACATTAGGTAAATCTATTTTGTATTCTAATTTCCTTGAGGTGAAGGGTGAAAATGTAGACAGCATATATTATTTTGTTCACAAGTTCACGAGGATAAATTCACTGAACATGAACAGCAACCATTACATTTGTTCATCTTGTTTCATAGGGAAGCTTCTTTATCTGTAACTTCCATGCCCCTGTTGCAGTCTTTTGTTTGACAAATATCTGTGAATTTTAACGTCATGATCCACATTTCTTCCACAGCTGCGTCAAATGACAACAGATCCAAAGTGTTGGGAACGAAGGGAAGTTTTATTGCTTCGGCCGGGGTGCGGTAGGCACTATGATTGAAGTGAATATTGTACATTTTTACTTGTATGATATAAATACCTGTATCATCGAAAATAGTATGGAGTGTGTATTACGGGATGATGTCAGTAGAAGTCAATTAACACTTCAATAGATGCTTTGGAAGATACAGAAGAAACTGTAGTACTTGCATGGCATTTCTAAATTTTGTTTTATAATATAATGACCCCCTCCCCCCACACACAATTAAACTTCATTTAATACTGTTAAACTTTTGAAAAATGAACTTGGTTTACAAAGCCCCTCTGGAGATCAATTCTAGCTGCGGTCCTGGGGGGGGGGGGGGGGGGCGGAGACAAGTAAGCCTGTAGGGGGCCCTCAGCCATTGACATAGTAGAGGATTCGTATATGCGCATATAAAAAATAAACGTAGTTACTCCGAGGTACAGAAACGAATACAATACACACAGGTAAAGGTAAAGTTCCCTGTGCATGTAGCACCGTGCCATAAAGGCACATTTAGGATATGTGGGGGCAGGGCCCCAGATATTTTCGATGCCGGACATCTTGGAGGTGATGTGATCAGCACCACGCTCCGGCCAAATTTACACCCTCCCCCCAACGGGTAGGGAACAATGCCGGAAAAATACCGACCATAGATCAAATCAGGCTACAATTTCACGAGAAATGCTGTGGTGAAGGTTTCTTCAACCTATTTTTAATCAGGAAAGAGTTTTGACTGGATGATTGTAACAAATGTATCACATATGAGGGAGGACCCATCCAGTTCTCGTTTGACCCCCATATAAGGGGTCCAATTCATATCTTCCAACATATTATATAACTTTTGCACACTAGAGGTGGCAAATTACGCAGGATTCTGTTCTAAAATGGGCAGAATCAATAATGTGGTACTATCACTCAGTTTGAGGGTGTTTCTTGTGCTTGTGCGTTTACTATTTCAGTATTTCCTTTTTCAAACTGACAATGAATTAACGAAAACGCATGGCATATTAGGAATGAATAAGTGCGAGAATAGAGGAAGAAGCATGGAAACACTGTTGTCTTCATGCTCTTGAATGAGCCAGTCCATTGCAAGATAGGCTCCTTTGTTTCCCTTCGGAAATGTAAAAAATCGCACGCCCAGATGAAAATTGTATCTTGGGCCTTCCTATTTTATGTAAATATGTGTGAAGATATTAAACTCCTATAAAGGATTGTAAGAATAAGTATTATAAACAGAATATGATAAAAAATTCTCAGTCAAAAGTTGCATTTAAAGCATTATGTTGTATAATTACATAATCACAGTAGTGCAGTGAATTTTTTGTCCAGCTAATGAAGTTCGATGTACCCTGATATACGTATATGTTTTGTTGTCAAAGACAGTTATTGCAATTACTATTTTTCAAAGGTTAATTCAAGGATATTAGGTTCCACCTTAAGGAAAAGAAAATTGCCCCTCTTCCAGCAAACAGAAAGAAATCAATATTTATGCTTTACTTAGCTTTACCCTTACAAATCTCTTAAGAAATCGGTGCCTATGCACATCACCCCCTTCCCATTTTTTTAAAAAATAAGTTGAATTCAATATGGCGGCCACTAATATGGTGGACGTCCTCTTGGAACGCACCAATGTAGTTCCCCCTAAGCCTAACCTGTTTCTATCATGACCAATTGTACCCAGCCTTAAGCCCCTATCACAAGAAACTGGATTTCTAGTAGGAATGCCCTAGTTGGCGCTGAACTAACTTTCTAAGTAGCAATCATGGCCGCCTGACTGACTGCTTGACCATATCATATGGTCATACGGTAAAAACAAGGTACGCGGAGTTTTTTTAATTTACTGCAGTAAACGACAGTTTTCTTCAGTTAATATATATATATATATACAGGTAATGGACAAAATAATATGAACACCAATGCAATTGCAGAAAACTTGTATTAGTAGGGGGTTGGGCACCCCTTGCCTGAATGACAGCTTGTATCCTACGTGGGATAGAAAAATAAAGGTCCTGTACAGTGTGAACTAGAATACGTAGCCACTCCTCGCACAAAACAGTCTCAAGTTCCGAAAGTGTCATTGGAGGTGGAAACCGATTACGCACTTTGGCCTCCAAAATACCCCACAAAGGCTCAATGATGTTAAGATCGGGGGACTGTGGACACCAGATGAGATGTTCTACCTCATCACTGTGCTCATCAAACCATGCATCAACGCACCTAGCAGTGTGAATAGGGGCGTTATCATCTTGGAAGATGGGACATGCATCGGGAAACGAAGTCTGAACCATGGGATGGAGGTGGTCACCCAGGATGGTGCAGTACTTCTCTGCGTTGATTCTCCCACGCAGGACGACAAGTGGGCCAACACCATTCCAAGATATAGCCCCCCAAACCATCACAGACCCCCCACCATGTTTCACGGTAGGCACTAAGCAGTCAATATCAAATGCTTCAGCAGGAGTTCTCCACACATAAACACGTCCTGTGGTCTGAAATAATGTGAAAGACGATTCGTCTGACCATATCACATGTTCCCATTGCTGCTGTGTCCAATTCGTGTGCTCTTGGCACCACCTTCTTCGTGTCACTGCATTATGTGGAGTTACCAACGGTTTGGAGATGGCAACTCTGCCATGAATGTTCACAGAATACAGCTCCCTTTGAATGGTTTTCGTTGATACAGGGTCCTGGAGGTGATTGTTCATCTCTGCGGTTATCTGGGACAGTGTTGTCTTGTGCTTTCGAGTCACTATTCGCTTCAACACACGTCGATCCCTGTTGGATAACTTTGTTTTTCGCCCACTATTCTCCTTTGCAGACGTTGTCTTTCCATGTTGTCTGTAGGCTGTCAGAACAGTTGACACTGTGCTCCGCGCTACACCAACAAGTGTAGCTGTTTTTGTCACAGATGCTCCAGCCAGGCGGGCTCCTATGATCATGCCTCTTTTGAAGTCTGAAAGGTCGGACATACCTGCATTTGACGGATAGCTGACTGCTCGCATGCAACTCTCACACCAGCTTCTGATAGACTAATGTGTTTGCTTTCATCGCCACTAGATGGTTGAAATCTCTGCTGAGTGTTGTTCCTTTTCCACGACGGCGTATATAGGCCTTTGCAAACCAAGGTGTTCATATTATTTTGTCCATTACCTGTATATATATATATATATATATATATTTTATCCTCCTTTTACGTCGTTTTTCCGTCACTTTCTTTAACCGCAACGATGAGATAAGAGGTTCCAGTTGTGTTATTGTTTGACATGTAGAATCGCTCATGAATGAAAACTTGGTCTTCTAGTCCCGTTAGAAACAAATGAAATACGAAATAGCTGCACGACATCGTCCTCGTGGTGTTTTAGATATATTGTACTAAATATAGTAAGTTTCCTTGTTTTAAAGCATTTCATTCTCTTTTTTTATGTAAACTGGATGAAAGAATTTATTTTTCGTAGAAATACAGAAAAAAAACAATGTGTATGTATGTCGATATTGAGTTATGTTGAAGAAAAAAAACAATGTGTATTATTTATGTCGATATTGAGTTATTGATATGGTCTAATTTCCATTGAATAGCATTCCATAAGAATGCAATATAAGTCTACGTAAAGCAGATGTGGTAGGGAATTTAGAATTTACACGATATTTAACTACACACTGAATCAAAACATCTGCATAGAATTTGTTAACAAGTCCATACATTTCGCAAGGCAGAAAACGGCTAACCGTTTTCTAAGTATCCACTGCGGTAGCACAATACACCAATTCACCCTCCAATTACCCAGTTATACATCCACATACTCCTAACACCGCCCCAATATTTTTTATACACCCTCCCTAAAATGTTTTACAAAGCTAAATTTATGTCCACATTAGGGTACTACTTTACTATACCGGAGACACCTTTCAATGATTTATTTCGCAATTTTTTACATTGCTAACGTACTATTCTGGGCATGAGTTTACAATACCGGACCACTCTCCGATTTCTATAAAATTTCGCCTACTTACTAATTTCGGTGTCCTGATGACATATCTGTAGTTCATATTTGGCGGTCACTTGTTAAAATTGTACATTTACGTGTAGAACTTGTAAGATAACCTTGCGATTTACCACTGTGATTGTCCATACACAGCAATTCAGAACCATCTTTCTTTTGCAATTCGTTAATGGTCTTCCTTTACATACAACAATCTTGCTGACGTCAGACGAGGAATGCCTACAAGGTTAGGTTAGGCCTGTTAGGTTAGGTTCCATTAGCATAAATAAAAAGAAAAAAATATTTTGGCTGAGAGAACTATACCTTGTCATCTTTCTTTCGCAATTCGTTAATGGTCTCCTTTACGCACAACAATCTTGCTACCTTGTGTATTGACGTCAGACGAGGAATGCCTACGAGGTTAGGTTAAGCCTGTTAGGCTAAGTTCCATTAGCATAAATACAAAGAAAAATTAATATTTTGGCTGAGAGAACTATACCTTGTCTTCCATAACATGAAAGAGCTCTCTCCCGTGACGTCGGAACACAATGTTGCTAAAGTGTTGTGCGATAAGTGACACCAAAATGACGTCTTCCGTG
This sequence comes from Lepisma saccharinum, assembly GCF_977018435.1. Lineage (NCBI taxonomy): Eukaryota > Metazoa > Arthropoda > Insecta > Zygentoma > Lepismatidae > Lepisma > Lepisma saccharinum. The sequence continues at coordinate 197,338,881 of NC_139229.1, read as the reverse complement.
GAGCTACTGTTCTTATGGTAGGGTTAAGTTGCGTTAAGAAAACATAGTTTATTTCGTTTTTTTCTCGATTTACATACTTGACCGCTAATTATTACATGTAGATTTGTGATTAGGAGTTCACAATTAGTGAGTAGGCGAAATTTCATAGAAATTGGAGAGTGGTCCGGTATTGTAAACTCGTTCCCTATTCTGTATTGCAGAACATTTATGTAGGTGAAATAATGAATTTCTAATGAAAATAATGTATATTTCTTACATTAACGAGTACTTACTGTTGTTCCTTATTTCCCACAAACTATCCATGGTAGCCCCAAAAACCATTGACATTAGCCCAAAAATTCACGATAGCCCCACGAACCGTTACAGGGACGAGGTATACCTACTAGGTTAGGTTAGGTTCCATTAGCACTCCTTTCGTTCAATTTAGCATATACGAACAATACGAGAGCATATTGTGCTCTCGTGCAGAAAGCAAATGGCAGCAGCAGCAATAGCGCGTCGGAAATAGATTTTTGTAGAAAACCACATGCATTCGCATTAAAATGGATCAAAACTACATTCCCGAACATCAACAACGCTACATAAAATGATTTGCGTAAGTACTTTCTCCTGTAAATTTGAAGAAATCCGTCTCCGGTATAGTAAAGTGTTACCTGCAAATCATTTTCTGTAGGGTTGTTTCAATTCGGGAATGTAGTTTTGATCCATTTTAATGCGAAATCATGTGTTTATCTACACGTTATTGTTGCTGCTGCTATTTACTTTCTGCACGTGAGCACAATGTGCCGTGTGTTACATGACGTAACCCCCAGTAAGTGTTTCAAACTTCGCCGTGTTTTCACTATAACATGACGTGTTGAGTTTTTTAATTTTTTTTAAAATTTTTTAAACTATGCTTGCCTAACCTAACCTTACAGGAAATGGTTTTGTGGGACTAACGTCAATGGTTTGTGAGATATTAGCATAATTTCAAATCTGAGCACAAAAGTAAATGTTTTTTTTTTCGGTGAACAAGGTTGCAACACTGCATGCACACTCCAAATCGACAAAACACTGGCACAACGTGTGATGAACCAGTACGCTATCGCCATATTGTGTGTTACAGAATCGAAATAATAAAGAACAGTAAGTAGTCTGAAATGTAAGAAATAGACATTATTTTTGTTAGAAATTCATTATTACACCTAAAGAAATGTTCCGCAATGCAGAATAGGGTAACAATTAGATAAGCCGGAGACACATTTCTTGAAATTTACAGGAGAAAAGACGAGAAAGTACTTACGGAATTGAGTTGTTGTGGACTTTCTGAAGTCGCTGAAATGTTTTTTTTCGAATCTTGCAACTTATTTGGCCTGTAAGTAAGGTATTTTTCGTCATTCATGCATCTCCGTTGCATGATACCTCGACCCACCATTACCGTCGACTACGTGAATCAAATGTTCCGTGCGTTCGTTTATGTAACCTCCTGTCAGTGCAGCAACCACGCGGTAGTTCTACAAGATGACGTGTGAGTGGGATTTTTTTTCCAATTTAATTTTCTATGTTTGCATAACCTAACCTTCCGTGAATGGTTTGTAGATTAATAACAATCATTTTTCGGTTAATAAGTGTTAGTGTAACAACCACGCGGTAGTTTTACAAGATGATGTGTGAGCGTTTTTTTTTTTTTTTCAATTCAATTTTCTATGTTTGCCTAACCTAACTTAACCTAACCTAATCTTCCATGAATGGTTTGTGGATCAATTTTCGCTTATGGTTTGTGGATCAATTTTCGCTTAAAAACCTTTTGTGAAAAGTTTGTGCGTCATTTATCGGTTCATAAGTTTGGAAACACTGCACATCAGCTGACGATACTGCATATCAGCTGACGATAGATAACGTGAGTCAAGATTTGCCCGCCGAATTAGTAACGACTAATAAATAAATATAATGTTAAAAATAACGTTTTTTTTTCATGGAAAAAAAAGTGATCCAAAGTTGAAAAATGTTCCGGTATGCATATGAGTTAAGTAGAAATGAATTTTATTTGAAAATAAACGAGTTAAGTGTGTCTCCGGCTTATCTAACTGGTACCCAGAATAGTACGTTAGCAATGTAAAAAAGTGCGAAATAAATCATTTCTAGGTGTTTCACCTATACGAAAGTAGTACCAGATACGCTTCCAAAATGTAACTTCGCTTCTTTTGCGCTACTTCTGCATAAAAAAAAATAAAAACCACCATATGGATATTCAAAAGAAGCCCCTAGTATGGTTGTACTTGCTGGAAAATAGATTATTTATTATCATGAATCCCGTCAATCAATAATTTTGTTAACAGTGTTGCTTCAGTTACTTATTTTTACTTTAGCGTTTGAGAATAACATACCTATGTAAGCAGCATATCAATTCAAATTTGATATATGAATATTGCAATTAGGGTGTTACCCAAATTAATGATTACAACTATACATGGTAACGGTTCCGATTGTTTTATGATTTCACCTAGCACAAAGACTAATTATCGTAGAATTTTGGAAATCATTGTCACACGAAATTTGAACCTTCCTTAAAGCAGTGAGCACTGTTTGGACTTGAAAAAAGTTATTTATGTTGAAAAAAACAACTTGAGAATTACCTTACGCACTTCTCATGGACAAGATATTCTCCGTCGATAAGCGACAGTAAATATCGTAGAAGCATGAGAATGAATGTAGAAATAAGTCAGAACCTTAGTAGAATGTATTTAGGGACCTTATGTTAATGCTAAGGGAACCAAACCTAACCTGCCTAACCTAACCACGGAAGCATATGTTGAACAAAACCTTAAGTAATCGCTAGAGTCGACGAGCAATATGAAAGTGACTGACCTTGACAAGTCCCCGCGGAGATAGAGGGAGATACATTTCCGTTGTTGCCGCCTACTCACTGTTCGGGGTTCTCGCCAGCTCTTACAAAATAAAACACAACGGCTTACATTCGAACAATTGTAAATTGTCGCTGCACGTCTATTATTGCAACAATCGATACCAATCCTGCACGAGTATTGCCAGAAAGCTTTAGACAATCGTATTGTGCTTTAAATTAAACGTGTAGAATTGTGAAAGTAAGTGAAAGAAATGAAATATTTTATTGACCATTATTGAATAGAGAAAAAGTTCTCTTGCGAGCCGATTTTTATTAAATTAGATTTGAAATAACTTCCAGTGAGAAAGTTACAAAGAATACTCCAAATTTTAAGTTCGTATAATATTTACAGCGATATGTTATTTGGTTACTGAGAAAACAAGAGAAGAACTTGATTCATTCTTTCGTGGTGCAGCAAAGGCAACTTCGTGTGCCGCAGATACCATGCGCCGGTCTTGTGGCACTCGCAATAACAAAACAACTGTCTGGCATGCATAATATGAACTGAAAAGAAAAATTAAAATGCCATTTACTTACATAATGCTCATTCCGTACTGCTCTCAACCTCGTCACTTGATTCAAGTTCTTCAGAATCCGTGTCTTGCAAATTTATCATGAGCTGCTCGATGACATCCTCTCTGAGTATTTCACGATGGAAGTCATCTTCTTGTATTTTCTCTGTGTGACCCACACAATCTGCCCACTTGGAAACACCTATTCTGTCTATTGCTTCGTGAGTCAGTTTCTCTACGTTGGCAATTTTGAAAGTCTTGTTCTTGTCAGCTACGTACCCCTTCACCTGGGTCCAAATCATTTCAATCGGGTTGTACTGACAATGATAAGGTGGGAGACGAACAACTCTGTGACCATATTCTCTTGCTATTATATCGATTTCGTAACTTTTGAGAGTTGCTGTATGATGTTTCATCAACTGCAACAATTCTGCTCAGGTTTGCGTGCTTGTGTGGGGAATGTTCTTGTCACAGAGTCATGCCATAATATCCACCTTCCTTGTGTTCGAACAAGGCATTTTATCCACTTGCAAGGAATGTGCTCACGTTGTCCATTACAATCACGGATTCAGGAGCGAGAAAGGCAAGAATTGCTCGCGAAACCACTTTCGAAACACGGCAGGCGTCATTTCTGAATGATAGTAAGTACTGTTTGTTTTGGAGCGGAAAACCAATTTACTTTGGGGCACAAAGCCTGTAGCAGCTGAACTAGCATGACACACTATAAGACAAGCACCTTTAACTCACCAGAACCATCACTCATTCTCCAGCAGCTCGTCTTCGTGTGATTCTGGTTGACCCAGGTTTCATCTAAATAGTATATATTTGCAGTAACAGCTTTCCTGATTTCGTGCATGGTTCTGAGGAAGATCACTCTCGCAGCTACAACATCGCCCCTCTCCATTAAAAATTTCCTCCCGTCGTTGCCTTTCCTATATCTGAACCCCATGTTTTTCAAAATTTTTAACACTGACCACGTACTGCCTGCAAACCCGATAGCTTCCTTCAATTTAGGCCTAAGTTTCACTGCAGTAGGAAATTCGCCATTTGCGTACATATCAAATATAATATTACGCAATACCCCTTTATCAAAATCGTCCAATTGCATAATATGCTTTCGCCGATTACGACATTTGCCAGGCGAGCGAAAAGAAACCGACCCTGTAAAACCGATCGTCGACCTGGCTTCCTTCGCAATCGTCTGAACTGTACGCAGACCTATCCCCACATGCAGCCCCTGTACACTCCTGACATTTTGCAACACTGACGAACACGAGGCACTGTCTGCACTGCGAGATAAACTTTGGAAGAAGTGATACACTTTGTACACCATATCTCGCGCTTGTTTGTGTAGAACATGACGCTTAGGTGTTTCTGTAGCCATCTTGCACACGTATATTGACAAATTTTTGTGATCACACTGAAGAAACACGAACAGTCACAACGAAAACCAAACCGATTCTTACCGCTCGAAAAACAAAAGAACGACATCGCGCGTTTTCCGGCAGTCTGTACTTCCGCCTTTTGCTACTGCGCATCGAAGCTTGTTCAAGGTCAGCTGCTTTCATATAGCTCTTCGACTCTAAAACTCCGTAGTATGTGTTAAGAGACGTACATCAAAATCGAACCATGTAAAAATTGCATTCGTAGCATGATGAAATCACAATAAAACAAAAGGAACTTGGGCCCTAAACACAAATAAAATTTGGTAGGATTACGTATCTATGTTCACATATCAACATATTTTTCTTGAGAACAAATATTTCATTTTTTAATAGACTGATATGAAGGCAGCATTTTGAACAAAAAGTACATGTTGGAGGGTAAACTATGCTTTACGACGATCATTTTTCTTATTAATAATCCCTGCTGCTTGCATGGAATATTAATAAGAACGGGATCTTACACATCTGTGTCTTGTTCTCGTTGTCATATCAAAAATATTTCTGTGGTGGACGAGTTTTTAAAAATTAATTGGAATTTATCAAATGTATCGAAATTAACTATAACGTGTTGTGTAAAATTTGGAAAAAAAAAAAAGATAAAAATGTGATATTTATCAACTCTATTTTTTTAGCACTTAAATGGAATGTTAGTTGGGGTGGGGAATTTACTCAAACCTTGGGGATAGCTGGGGGATGCTTCTTGTGGTATAAATGAGAAACAGGTGGAGCGATGCTTTATGTAAGTTTTCATTTTGGGATTGCTTCACTGAAGACACATTGGAAATTGTGTCACATTGTAATGAAAGGACCCCAAGTTTGATCCAGTGTAGTTTATCTATGTATAAAGTGGACTCAAAATAAAAACTAGGAAAAACTCCTTGTTGGGAGGATGGAATTCTCCTGCTCATCCACTCCCCACACTGCTCATCATTCTTCCTCATTCTCAAAATTAGCCGAAAGTGGCAGAAAGTGACTATAGATAAGATAATAATTAAATAAACCAGTCATCCTTATTGCCATGATTAGCAAAAGTTACAGAAAATTGATCCAAAGTAGGAAAGATACATAAATTTGAAAACTATTTATATTAACTAAAGAAAATTGTCATTTCTACAGAAAAGTCAATAACTCGTACGTACTTTTTACAATATGATAAAATGTTATTGAGGAAACTAACACTGACGTCTAAACCCGAGTGTTCTAAACATATTGTAATTTTAAAATTTGTGAACAAATATTATCACGAAGATAAATGTAATTCCAGAAAGTGTATGTCTATCGTTCTTGTAACAATAATTTATTGCTGGTGAGATCCTATATACTAACAATGATCAATGCTGTTAACGTACTGAGCTGTTGATTGCTGGCACTATTGCTTTGTCAGTGTAATTGAAAATGGATTGCTTGTTTATGCACTGCAAGTTGTGTTTTACATAGTAATTATTGATATTTTGCTGTCTCTTACACCATGGATTTTGTTCCGGGGGTGACGCAAACTAGGCATGTCTCTACCCAAAATAGCGATGCAGCTCAAAAAAACGTAGCTGTTACCAGGAAAATATACATATATGTCAGTTAGGAATCTGGATATTAACATTATTCAAATACTCGTGAAATAAATTATGCAGGTATCTATAATCTACAATATCAAGATATTTATAATCTAGATTATCCGTATTTCCATGTAGTAGACTGTTTTTATGAACCTCCTGCAAAAGTAAGCGTTATTGTCGATTTTTTTTTATACTATTGCCACATTCAAAATTTACATCAAAATGCAGAAAAAATTACATCAAAATGCAGAAAAAAATGTAGCTGTTGCGTAATTTTCGCTACAACTACATGAATTTTGTAGTTTCACTAGCGGTACAACTATAATTTTCAAAATGTAGCATTGCTACAGCTGTAGCTGTAGCTACAGTAGTGACGCTACAAAGTAGCGCACTACTTCCGGCCACTGCTTATAAGTGTGTCACACTACGTCCTACGTCACACACACTGCTGCATTGTGGGATCGAGCAGCCATGATTTTGGCTGGTTCTTGTAACCATACGGAATTCAACTGGGCGGGTAGGCGATATGAACCTTGTTTTACGATGGTACATTGTGCAGTATCCGGTTGTTTAACAGAAACACGTTTATCCTCGAATTTTCTGAGAAAGAACAGAAAGTGAGCTTCACATCACGGAACTCTATAATTGGCGAGAATAAATAGTACCAACATCAATGAACAATGCAAACATTACAGTGTGTGGAGTGAACATTTCCTCTCATGTAAGTTCATATATCACTTTTGCCTTTTAGTACAAATGTATCGAACTGGTGTGTTTAATCATACTTGCAAGTAGTGTTTCTTTGTTTTTTGGTAGAAAAATGCTGGTACTTCCGATAAGTTTGACCATAAAAAATGATAACATTCAAAGTTAAATTCATCTTGATAATTGCACGTTTGTACTTGATTATTTATATTTTTACACCAACTGTTATTAATTGTTATCCGATTAATGAGAAAAGTTGTGTGTAGAATAGGCTTTGCGAACTGGCAGACAAATGTACTGCTTGGTTAAAACATATTAATGATACATCAACGAGTCCTAAATTGACAGCTGGCCAAAGATTTAGGCCTTTTTTTCATTTCATTATCGTCCAGTTCATAAGGATCTACACCGCAAAACTTCGCTTTTTCTCCATATCGTTTTTTGTCGATTGCTCAAAGAGCTTGGACACATGAAAAATTACCGCTATTTCCAGATGCCACAACATTGTCATTGATTTTATGCGGGGCTTACAATGTGCTGTTGCTGCATAAGCCCAGATCGCAATGTTTCAAAATCGCTGCAACATACTCCCAACACTTATGGAGTGAAGGAAAGGTAGAAGGTGCTTGTTCTTTCTTTCCTCTAAACTACACAAATAGACAATTGTTGAATGTTTTGTCAATAATGGGACCAAGGAAGGTGTTTTTTTAAAAGGGGGAAAATAGGAATGTAGGCTGAAAAACCAGTCAATGTGACCAGAAAGGAAAATGTTTTAAAAAAGGGGGAAAAGGAGGGAATGTGGGCTGAAAAAGGAAAGTCAAAACTATGTAATCTTGTTGGTGAAAGATAATTATCAACACTGTTATTTTTTCCATGATCCGTGTTGAAAAAAAAGGCCTTCTCTTTTAAAACCAGTCTCTATTTATTACTTAATACATGTTTAGTGGATAAAGGCTTTTTTCCATGCATATTCTTCAATATGCATAGTTCTTTGTGTATTGCCATTTGTTTACTGTTGTTTGGACTGCTGCTATGTCACTTGACATGTGATGTAAATGGGGTTTACATCCCTAAATATTTTCAGTTTTAGGCTTGGCAAGATAAGTTTTGGACTCTTAGCATTAAAGTAATGTTCCCAAATGCTTTCAACAGCTGATCAATGTAATATCTGGTTTCAAGCATGAAATCCCCTTTGAGCCTCCCACTGTAGTCAACCATCAACCAAGAATGACTCCTGACTCAGAAGCACAAATGCTTGGATAAGTGTCATTCCACGGGAAATCACCCAGAGCAGGTTGCTTCATAGTCATGGATTTGCTTCTTTTTTTTTTTGCTGATAAATACTTGGTCCAGTGTGACAAATGTGTAATATTAGACTTGTCCAACAAATATGTTGAAAGTTACAAATTTGTGATAATTTGAAGGTTTTCAGAAATTGGGTGAATGAACAAATGCACCATATGATGCAAAATATGCCATATCTCAGAAACGATATGGAATATTGTGATGATTTAGGTATTGTGGGAGAGGAGAAGGACAGTACTAACAGAAAATAACTGTGTTACCATACTTACCTGCTCAGAAAGTAGAAAAATCTTTAAGCCTTAACCTGAACAATCGGTCTGGCAGACTGCCTGAAAATTTCATCCGGTTCATGTGACAACACTGTTGCGCTCTCCACCCTGAAACTCCCAGTACATTTTCTCCACAATCTTTACCTCTGAACGAGCCAAGCCGTATCAATGGCTTATTGAGTATCGATCGGCACGGTAGTTTTTTTTTGTGATTAACAGAGTCTGTGAGATTGGGTAGTTTGGGTTACGTTGGAATCTCCCCGGTCCATAATACCGCGTGGTTCGAGTTGTGTACATGTGTGGAGAGTGTTTGTTTTTGTTTCTTTTGTAGTATTTGTTTTTGTTTCTTTTGTAGTATTTTTGTGAACAGAGTTCCCATGGCCCAAGAAAGAAAACGATCCAGGGAGGAAACTATTAGGAAACAAAGAGTCTGAAGTCGAGGATGACAGTGTTGAAAGTGAAGTGCTGATTCTGAGACAATCGACAACACTCTGATGCTGATCCCATTTATTCTCCTGAGTCACAGGATGGTGGAGATTCTGGAACAAGTAGTGACAATAATGAAAACAGATTCTGGACGACTGTGAAGTTCCTGCTTGTGTCGTCACCTGTTCTCCTCCAGAGCCAACTTCACCTGACGTGTCATATGCCCCTCAAGCACCTCCTCAGTTTTAGTTTCGCAGCGCGATGGAGAAGTGTTGAACGCCAAAACATCTTTGCATTGCTCAAAATAACAACTGATCTTCTTATAATTTTTTGGTACTCCGGAATTTTTAAATCCACTCATGAAAATATGCTTTCCATGTTCTCAAAGAAGGCAGCAGGTGGACCAATTTTTACTGTGTTCTGAATAAATAATAAATACTACTTCTTATTTATTGAACCTTACATAGATAAAATAATTGTAAGTTTATAATTAAGGCTCACAGAACACATATTTTGCATTGTCATTAACAAGAAAAATAATAAATTGAATGTAAAAAAAATAAATAAATGCGTGTTGGTCTGACAGACTGGTGGTTCGTATTACTGACAAGAAAAACATGGTTTGGGTTAAGGGTTAAAGAAAGTAATATGTTGTGATGAAAAACACATTCCACTTTGGGTAATTGTTTGATAGGTAATCCCAGGTTTTACCACAATGAAAATTATTACACCGTATAATCAATACATATCAAACACAATGTTAAAAAATCAGAAAGGTAATATTGTTCATAATAAAAATATCACAGGTTTCAGTATTCAATACACGAACCATTGTTTCCACTGGTACACAATCATATTTTTGAAGCATGGCAGAATTTATCACTAATATGAGTACACATAATATTGTTAGAAATGTTGAATAGGTGGGAGAAGTATTACTTGAGGTTTATCCACTTTAGCTCACAGAAATTGTACAGTCACGGACACACGATTCCATTGAAAGTCAATGTATTCATTACAAGCCGGCAGTGTCCGTGAACCAGAGTTTTTGTCCAGAATGCATATGGGTCAGTCCATACCAAATGGTCAAGCACTGTCTGATTGACCATTTTTGAAATTTTCAATATTTTTGTTGTTCTAACCTCTTTGCAAGGGTAGTTCAAAGCAGGCATTATGTTTATAATACTTGACTTCATTTAAAAATGGTGACCATTTTTTGTTTCATTACTTCCGGCATTTTTGGCCTTTGCAGACAGTTGCAATAATTATGACAACTCATCTAAGAAAAATGATACAAGGGTTGGATAAAAAGTAATGGCAACTCTGCTGTCCTGTGAAAGGGGTGAGTCACAGCGCCACAAGCGTTTCGTGGCTGATAAATGAATGTCAGACGAGGAAGTATGGTGAGTGGGAGCGATTGTATGTTATTCAGTCAAAAACAGCAGTGCTCTGAAGCAGAGGACGACAGTGCAAGCGCCCTAACAATATGTTTAGGCAAGAAGAACAACGTCTCTCAGGCAGATGGTCAACGCAGCCTATTTCTGCACCTTCTTGCAACACCACCTTCGTCTCGCATTAAGAAGGAAGCGACGGCACGGTGTCCCATCATCCTGCTTGACAATGCAAGGTGTCACACTGCGAACAATGTGACGGCGCTCCTGCATAACTGGTAGTGGGAGGTACTGGAACATCCGCCGTATTCACCGGTATGAGACTGTGTGATTATGACCGTTTTGTCAAAATGAAGGAACCACTGGGCGGGAAGCACTACGACACGCGCGAAGCCATCATACGTGCTATAGGGTGGTCACTGCGGGACATCGACAGAGATGGACGCGCTGACGGTGTACGACGCCTTCCATACATGTGACAGAAGGTCGTAGAGATGAGGGGCGATTACTTTGAAGGAATGTAACACGTGCTCCTCTGCCAATACAGTCAAGTACCAATTTTACCAGTGTTGCCATTACTTTTTATCCAACCCTTGTAGAAAGCAGTGGTAAAAAACGTTGTTTTTAGTACATTTCCAGCTTATGTTCTGTTTTTTTTTCACGATCTCTAATGAAAATGGCTGAAATTTAGGACCAAAACTGATATTGATGAAAAATCAAGTTTAAGCTTTTCTTTAGTAGGGAAGTAATGTCATATCAAAGCTATTTTTTTTTAGAGGAAACATATACATATTTGAACTCTGCTACTGGTTTGGTCTTTTAGTTATAGCTCTTTGAAAATGTTAGGTTTTCATTTTTTTCAAAATGTGGGGAATCTAAAAGAAATTTGATATTTACAGCACAAAGAGTACTCTATGAGAGGTACCTGTAAAAAATAAATTATATTGAGATTCCAAGTATAACTGAGAATTTGGGCAAAAAAGGCAAATGCATGTTATTGGTTACAAATAAAAATATTTTTAATATCATGCAATTGAAATTATTGTATTTATTAATTACATAATGCAAATGGGATAGTAAGTCGGTTAGTAGCTATTATGAATGAAAAGGTGTGTAAGGCAGAAAAAAATATTGAAAATTTAAAAAATGGTGAAGCACCCAGTGCTGGACCATTCGGTATAGACTCACCCATATGCATTCTGGACAAAAACTCTGGTCTTACAAGAGAGGTTATCTAAGTGTCCCCCCTCCGATTTCCATGAAACTTGGCAGGTGTATAGAGGGGCCCAAAGGAATAAATACGTGTTTTTTGTTTCGGCTAAAAAACTGGTTTAGGGGGCAAAACCTCCCCTCTAATGTCAAGATGAGGACAAATTGAAGTGGTGATCTGACCCTGTGTCCCCTCCGATTTCCATGAAACTTGGAAGGTGTATAGAAGTGGCCAAAGGAAGAAATACATATTTTTTGTTTCTGCTAAAGAAACTGTTTTGGGGGGCAAAACCTCCCCTCAAATGTCAAGATGAGGACAAATTGCAGTGGGGATCTGACCCATCTGTCCCCCTCCGATTTCCATGAAACGTGGCAGATTTATAGAGGGCCCCAAAGGAAGAAATACGTGTTTTTTTGTTTTGGCTAAAAAACTGTTTTAGGGGCCAAAACCCCCCTCAAATGTCAAAATTAGGACAGATTGAAGTGGGGATCTGACCCCTGTGTCCCCCTCGGGTTTCCATGCTCTGCTATTGGATTCGTGGAGTGGACATAGTGATATTGTTATGCGAGAGGTGACACCACGGGACAAAAACATTACTCTGTTGACAATACCTAAAGCATTGACTGGCACTCTCCAACCATTAGATGTGTATGGATTTAGGATTTGGAAAATTTTCGTGCGACGGTTTTCCGATCTTGTCCTGTTATTACACAGTGACATTAATCTCCACCTACGCAATAACATTATCAAACTACAATCACTCACACATAACCAGTTGTCCTCACCCAGGTTTCGACATGTCTTCCAATACGCATAGTGTAAGAGTGGGTATCTTCCCTAAAGGCCACCTCCATTTGAGAATCCGGTGGCATTCTGTTTTGGTGGTGACAGTAATCCGAACGGTGTCTATGAATTCGGCATATCTCTACAATTGCACTGAGTCTGGTACTAACAATCCTACAGTTCTGTGCGGTGTGTGTTCCAATTATAATTATATGAGTGTGTTTTTCCTATGCCAGATTTACGTGGTTTCAGAGTCAGATCCCCACTTCAATCTGTCCTCATCTTGACATTTGAGGGTGGTTTTTAACACCTAAAACAATTGTTTAGTCGAAACAAAAAAAAAAAACAGGTATTTCTTCCTTTGGGCCCCTCTATATATGTCATGGAAATCTGAGGGGGACACAGAAGTCAGATCCCCACTTCAATTTGTCCTCATCTTGACATTTGAGGGAGGGTTTTGCCCCCTCAAACCATTTTTTAGCCGAAACAAAAAAACACGTATTTCTTCCTTTGGCCCCCTCTATACATCTGCCACATTTCATGGAAATCGGAGGGGGATACAGGGAGATCCCCACTTCAATTTGTCCTCACCTTGACATTTGAGGGGGGTTTTTAGCCAAAACAAAACACACGTATTTCTTCCTTTGGGCCCATCTATACACCATCCAAGTTTCATGGAAATTGGAGGGGGGGACAGGGGTCAGATCCCCACTTCAATTTATCCTCATCTTGACATTGGAGGGGAGGTTTTGCCCCCTAAAACCGTTTCTTTGCCGAAACAAAAAACACGTATTCCTTCCTTTGGGCCCCTCTATACACCTGCCAAGTTTCATGGAAATCGGAGGCGGACACTTAGATAACCTTCTTTGTTAGTACAATTTCAGTGAGCTAAAAGTGGATAAACATCACAGTAATACTTCTCCCATGTATTCAACGTTTTTAACAATATCATGTGTACTCATATTACTGGTAATTTGTGAGTGTTTTAGGGCCATGCTTCAAAAATATAATTGTGTGCCAGTGGAAACAATGGTTCATGCATTGAATACTGAAACCTGTGATGTTTTTATTATGAACAATATTATCTTTCTGATTTTTAACATTATATATGACATGTATTGATTGTACTGTGTAATAATTCATTGTGATAAAACCTGGGATTCCCTATCAAACAATTACCCAAAGTGGAATGTGTTTTTCATCACAACATATTACTTTCTTTAAAGATTTTTCTACTTTCTGAACAGGTAAGAATGGTAACATGGTTATTTTCTGTTAGTACTGTCCTTCTCCTCTCCAACCATAGATGCCGACTCCATGGGGCTTAGGTGGGCTCGAGCCCCCCCAATGTTAATTATGTGGGGGCAGAGCCCCCCAAATAATTATTATAAGAGGATCTAATGTATTATTTTTCTTCTCTTGTAAAGTTTATTCTGAATTGTGCCACATATTAAATACATATTTGAAATGTTCTAGACCATCAACTTTGGGGGGCTGAGACTGCTAAACCATCAACTTTGGGGGTTCTATGACCGGAGACAGCAAAACACATGACTTAATTACTATATACTAAGTATATAATTTTACATATTTACTATTTTACATATATTAATCAGAGACGTAATGAATTTAGCCAACGACTTGTTAAAGACTGTTTGGGAATCCCCTCAAAGAATGCAAATATTTAGGAATATTATTGATGTGAATGAGAAGGACTGCGTCCACTTTGCCCTCGTCGGTGGACGTTGAGAGCCTCCAGTATGCAACAGATCTTAAGGAACTATGAAAACCTTCTCAAATTTCTTGAGAAATTTTCTGAAGAAGATTCTACTGACGCATCATCAAAATGTGCTGGATACCTGGAGACAATGCTTCACTTCAAGACATTTTTCTTTCTCTCCCTCTACTGCCATGTGATGGGTCCAATAGAAGAGGTAAACTGTAAGATTCAGTTTCCACGCATTGGTGCTACAGAAGTGGAATCGAAACTAAAATACTTGACTGACATCGTTCAAGAAAAGCGAATGGGTTTTGAGCAGTTCTGGCTGAAATGCACAGAGGTCAAATCAAGCCTCGTTGATGAGGCAGAATTGCCCCAGCTACGTCACGTCCCTAAGAGACTTGAAAATCCTGATGCTGCCAAACATCACAAGTTCTACACTCCAAAATAGCATTATAAATCAATATACACTGACGTGTGTGACACAGCAAAATCATGTGTTAAACAAGGACATGAATGTACAGGACTACAAAGAGTAACAGCCGTAGAGAAAGAAAGCATCTCGTCTGTGAACAGTTGCACAACAAACTTTCAGCAAACGTGATAATTCTTTCGGCAAGATTTGGATGCCGATAGGCTCTGCTTACACATGTCCATGCATGGTGATATCGCCAAACAGAAGAAAGTGGTTCTAACTACCATGCATGACATAAGGAAGTTTCTTTTGCAAGATACCACCCTCCAGGAGCTAAATTCATGATGGTCCTCCGCACTGTGCCAGTGACGACAGCCACAGCCGATAGGTCATTCAGTGCTATTAGCCGGCTAAAGACATATTTGAGATCTACAATGACGCAGAAGAGACTAAGCAGCTTGGCGGTACTCCACATACATCAAACTGTGCTTGATAATTTGGACCTGAGACCGCTGGTTGACGAGTTCATAAAAAATA
Source organism: Lepisma saccharinum (assembly GCF_977018435.1). Classification (NCBI taxonomy): domain Eukaryota; kingdom Metazoa; phylum Arthropoda; class Insecta; order Zygentoma; family Lepismatidae; genus Lepisma; species Lepisma saccharinum. The sequence continues at coordinate 197,323,726 of NC_139229.1, read as the reverse complement.
ACCCACTGCGTAGAGCAACTTTTGCTTTATTTTTAAATCATGTTCATATGTTTTTGTTGTTTATGTCACTTTATATCTTAGTGTACATGCTATTTTTTTTTTTATTATTGCAAAATTAAATTTAAAAAGTAAAATATTGTAGCAAGAACAAACAAGTAAAACTATTTTCCTGTGATTTGTGTTAGCATTTATGTAAATAATTAAATAAAACTGTTAAATATTCATTATTTGCAACCCATCACATGTCTGTTGTGGACATTAAAACACACCCATGCCCTCGCCGGGACTCAAACCCGAGACCTCTGGATCAAAGCGAGTTAAGTCGACCACCCAACACGCTCGGCTACCGAGGCCATCATAAAACTGTTAGGTTGGTCTCTTAATGTAAATACATACTTTTCAATAAAAATGTTAATTGTTATCTAAAAAACAGATGAGCAGAGACAAAAGACATAAAGAGACTTTGAAACATTTTCTAAATGTTTTTCCTGTTACATTTCATTTGCATGAGGAATATAATAGCTGCTTAAAAACTGCTATACCAGGACGTAATTTTTATTTTTAAAAAAAGGGAGTGAGTGAGTCATTCATTCATTTATTTCAGTGATCAGAGCCCCCCCCCCCAATAATTTTGACAAGTCTGTCTCCAACAATACCTAAATCATCACAATATTCCATATTGTTTCTGAGATATGGCACATTTTCTGTCATCCACCCAATTTCTGAAAACTTTCAAATTATCAAATATTTGTAACTTTCAATATATTTGTTGGACTAGTCTAATATTACACATTATCATATTGGACCAAGTATCTATCAGTAAAAAAATATTGAAGCAAATCCGTGACTATGAAACAAGTTTTTGTCTTTCAATTGTATGATTTCATGTGGCTGCTTACATCACATACTGTGACCCTCTCCAAAAGTTTCTCAATCCACCTATAATCTGTCCCTGGGATCTGTGGAGCAAGGTTACGCATAACTGAAGAGGAAGAGAGAAACAGAGTTGGCAGAGCAAAGCAGTACACACTGCTGCAAATGGCTGGTAGCCGCATTCACTTCTCATTAGTTCATTGGTCAAACCCTCTCGAGTCACCACTTGCACAGACTTGTTTTCATTCACTTGTCCCAGAGATTCCCGGGAGCATAGATTATATGTGCAAAGGTAAGCACTGAATCTTTTGTGGATTGAAGAACAAACTGTTTTGTTCTGTGTGTACCTGTTATGGGTCTGGTAGGATTTACCTGAAGTCCAATATTTCTTTTTTTTTTTTAAAAAAAAAACAACAAAAAAAAAACGTTGTTGTCACAGTAATATGACAAGTCCATGTGACATCTAAGGTGGTTCTTTTGTGCTAATTTTCTGAAAATCTCCAAAGTGATTAGATTCTTTAGGGACAATGCAAGAACTGAATTCCCGAGAAAATTTGCAATGCTTTTTCATAAGTACATTATTAATATTTTACCTCCCTCCACTACAACATATTTCCTTCACTTTAGTTTATTGTGGTGACCGTATCAACTTGATCAATAATATGTATATTTTGTAAAATTTCATTTTTTGTATTCTTCTTCCATAGTTACCTTTTAATACTGAGAGATAAAATGTTTAAATTTAAATCCTGTCATTGTGCAAAAGCAATTTCATCGCTCTATAACATTTAGTTTTCCTTCTATGATTTTTTTTTGTATGATTGCAGCAGTGAATATTGCTTAAAAACCTCCCATCCCGAGGGGTACCCATCTACTAAAGGTTAATGCTTAACCTTCTTCATTCATCTTTCAGCAAAAATCTGAGCTATTCTTCAATGTTTTTCTCTCATTTTCATCAAACTTGGAGTCTTTATCATTCATTTTTCTGTGACAATATCACCTTTTCTTTAATTGATGTACTAGATTTGATCCAATTTAGAGTTTTTTCATTAATTTTTTAATTTAAAAAAGGAGCATTGTTGCAATGTTTGTCTCTCATTTTCATCAATTAATCAGTTTCAAGCCCCTCCACTTGCATGCTGAATTTGCAGGCTAGATATGCATGCTTACGGGGTGGCCACTTCGTGACTTGAAGCCGCCATAATTCTGCCATGTGTTTGTTTTAATACGCATGCATATGATAGAAGGGAGAAAATATTTGCTTGTGTAAATAACTCAATTGAACATCCACTGGCCAAAAAATGCTTGCTAGCCCACATGGTAATTCAAAATTGCAAAATGGGTAATTCCATGTCAATTCAACAAGAAGAAATAAATTTTGGAATTTAATGTCATGGATTTGACTAATTTTTGGTATACTCGTTTCTTATCATCTGAAATATAGAAAATATTTTATTATTTTATTTTTCATGTTGCCGATTTTTAAGTTATTGAGTTCTGAAAATTGACAAAATTGCCCAAAAACTGCTCACCGCTGAAACTTTAAATACAATTTTCAAGATACCTGTTTCAACTACAGGCCTGGGCATTGTCTCATTTTAAAGCTTATGAAGAGGGCTTTCATTTGATATATGCTTGGTTTTTTGCGAAAAAGAGATTTTGAAGTGTATGGAGATACACGAAACCATGGAAGAGGAAAAATACTGCCAACTCCTGTATTTTCATTGATTTGACACACTTTGTGAAAAAAGCCAAAAAAAAAAAGCCCAACCAAAAAAGTCGCGGAAAAAAAACTCCGTTCCCCCCCCCCCAAGTCAGTTTTTTCGGACCACTTCCAACTCTAATTTAAGTTAACATATTTTACATACCTAAGCACATTATAAATACAGAAGCATACGTACCAAGAAACTGCTTAGTGATACAGAAAGTCTTTCTTTGATAAAATATATGATGCTTGTGTCATCTCCCCTTGCTTCAGCTGGTATGTTCTACCGGTGGCTTTGACTGCCGGCCTCTCTACTGTTCCTCCAACACCATCACTCACTCCCTTACCATGTGCTGTTGCATAAAAATGCCACTTAGCTGCAATGCCATCAAAATCTCTATGATGGTTGCACAAATTTGCAAAGTTTTTGCGATTCTTACATTGCACTGCTGAACCATCAGAGAAGTACGGTAATATACTTTCTGTAAGTTTGTGAGGCAATCAATTTTCAAGATATCTAAAAGCTTTCTTCGGAAAACATTGACAAGAACTGTGTTGTGAATCAAGCAGTCTGAAATGGAGACATAACTCTTATGTTTTAGAATATCTTCGTTGTCCTTAAAATATACTACAAATGGATGAACTGTTGCCATTAAGTTGTTCCAGTGGAACCCTTGCACTTCATCCTGCAAAATAAATTAGTAATTCTCAGCAAAATCACATGTCACCACAGCTTCATCATGCACTAGAGAACTTTTCTTTTCAGAAAAATATACTGATTGCTGTTTGGCTATAAAATCGTGTTTCTTGCGGTTGATCAACTGATTTGAAAACTTGAACAAATTCCTCTGTGGATTTAGTAATTGTCTCAAAAGAACAGCGATCCACTGCTTGTAGGTTATATTTTCAATCATCTCTTCCTCAAGGCTTGTTAGCAAGGCTTCCTTGAAATCAATTATGCTGGGACAGGAATCACACTCATCTATGTACCACTTCTGTTGTGGTACCCTACACATTATTTTTGAAAGACAATCTTGGTATGTTTTTCATGGATTTTCATGTCCTGGGAGAGTTATTTTATTTGAGTGAGCTCCAGCTATCATTAGTTTAACATTTTGATGAGTGGTACAAACACATACAGTGTGGGTACCACTGGCTCCTGCTGTTATGCAACTCTATGGTCTTAATTCTACAAATTTTGAAAACCCAATCTTAAGTAGATCAAAAACTATTTGATGTAGAGAGCTCAAATTTGTGTCATTCTCTTCAGCTTTTAATGAGCTTTAATTTGAACATGACTGTTGTGACGTGAATATTGCTTCTATATATATAATGTGGTTAGATATGTAAAATATGTTAACTTAAATCATCGCATGGTCTTGAAAGGAATTCACTTTTCATATGATACCAAAGAGATACCACCTTGAAATTTTGACTGAACCTTTAGTAGATGTGTACCTATATGTAAAATTTTTGAAAATTTAGTTTTTTGGAAATTGTAAAATAAAATTCTGAAAATACTTTCAAAATTTGTTTTTTGCAAAAAACCAAACATGTTGTATATCAAATGTAAGCCCTCTTCATAAGCTTTAAAATGAGAGCATGCCAACACTGTAGTTGAAACAGGTCTCTTGCAAATTGTATTTATAGTTTCAGCAGTGAGTGGTTTTTGGGCAATTTTGTCGATCTTCAAATTTCAATAACTCAAAAACCAGCAACAAGAAAAATATTTTCTATATTTCAGACGATAAGAAACATGGATACTAAAATTTTGCCAAATCTATGACATCAAAGAAGGTGCAGTGATAGCGTTGTTGCCTTGTAATCAAGGGGTCCTGGGTTCGATACCCGGTGGAGACACATAGTAGTTCGGATCCCACTTTAAACTGTAGGTCCAGTCCTGATTATCCTTACTGTGCATAAAGTGGACTTAAAACACCAAATCAATCAAACCATGACATCAAAGGTTTATGCACTGGTTGATTTGACATGGAATTACCCTAATGCTACGACAATGGGCAAACTTGAATACAGAGTCTACGACAATGATCTTCATGTTTTTTGCATGTGCGAATTATTCACTATGTAAAACAATAAGTATTTAGTAAAATACCAAATGCAGTTTACTTACGTTCCGTTTACAAAACAACGTTTTGGGAGTCGACTGCTCCCTTCTTCAGGTTCCTTCCTTCACTTGCTTTATCGCTTCTTGCCACATCAAATTAGTGTAGAACAAGGAATAAGGTCATAGGTTACACTTTGTTAAAAAACTGTTGCTCAAAACTTGCCCATGTCTTCATAAAACTTCCATGCTCCTATTCATTCTTTGTAAAAACCACCGAAAGTATTTAAAAGTTAAAACGTAAAATTTTTTAAGTTTAAAACGTAAAAACACTCTCCTCGTTCGCCCATGTAGTATCCGGTTTTCTTACTTGCCGAATGCAGGAACTTCCTCGATTCTATTCCCCTCCTGCAAGACACCCCTCCCTTACACCGAAATCCTACGTCATTTCCAACTCGAAATCACGTGTCTCCTGAACAGCGTGGATTACGCCCGACGTGACATGAAATCCTATTTATTTATTTTTTCTTGCTTACCTCCCACCTTTTAAACATCTTTATCCACATTTCATCTAGGTTCCCTCATCTCTATTTAGTTTATTATTCCTATCTTTGCATATATTAGCGGCCTCATATACGTTTATGTATATTTCTTTGTTTTCATTTCTAATTACCTCCCTTTTTAGACCTTAGGATTATAAACACTGGAATAGGAATTAGAACAGGTATTTTTCATAAAGTATTAGCAGGGGATCTATACATTAATAAAGAATCTGAACATGCGAGGAGAACCAAAAACAATGTATTTTTAATTTTAAACTTCTATATAAGAGCAAAAAGGTTATGTAAGGTAAGAGGAATTGAAAAAGGAGGAAAATTGGATTATGAGAATAGGTAAGAGGAACGGGTAAAAGGAGAACGAAATGAGGAGGATACAAAGGCGAGCACGCACCGCGAGAGAGGAAAGGGAAATGAATAAGGATGGGGGAAAAGTAGAAGATGGGGTAGATGTAGGGGAAGAGAAAATGAAGTATAGGTATATGGGGTATTTTATAGGGGTTTTGGAAAAGTTTGAAAAAGTAGTAAAAAATTATGATATTAAATGTGGGATGAGGGCTCCGTGCAATATTGAAAAACATTTTACAGAATACAAGAAGGAAGGAATGACAAAGGAAAACAGGGAAAGGGGGGGGGGGGTTAGAAAAAGGTGTTTATAGGATTCGGTGTGAATGTAATAAGAAATATATTGGGCAAACAGGAAGAAGCATGGAGATAAGGTGGAGAGAACACGATAAAGATATTAGGAAGGAAGTACCAAGAACGGGTTTATCCTAACACATTATTGAAGATGAACATAAAATTAAGAAAAGGGAGGTAATTAGAAATTAAAACAAACAAATAAACATAAACGTATATGAGGCTGCTAATATATGCAAAGATAGGAATATTAAACTAAATAGAGATGATTGGAACCTAGATGAAATGTGGATAAAGATGTTTAAAAGGTGGGAGGTAAGCAAGAAAAAATAAATAAATAGGATTTCATGTCACGCCAGGCGTAATCCATGCTGTTCAGGAGACACGTGATTTCAAGTTGGAAATGACATAGGATTTCGGCAGAGGGGAGGGGAGTCTCGCAGAAGGGGAATAGAATCGAAGGAACTTCCTGCATTCTGCAAGTAAGAAAACCGGATATTACATGGGCAAATGAGGAGAGTGTGTTTTTACTGTTTTAAGCTTAAAAATTTTTACGTTTTGACATTTAAATACTTTCGGTGGTTTTTACGAAGAATGAGTAGAGGAAGGGAAGTTTTATCAAGACATGGGCAAATTTTTAGCAACCCTTTATTACCAAAGTGAAACCAATGACATTATTCCTTGTTCTACACTAATTTGATGTGGCAAGAAGTGATAACGCAAGGCAAGGAAGTAACCTGAAGAAGTGAGCAGTCAACTTCCGAAACGTTGTTTTGTACACGGAACATACTCACATCACGTAAGTAAACTGCATTTGGTATTTTATGAAATACTTATTGTTTGACAATGATCTTTTTACAGCATTATTTTTACACTTACAAAGAAAAATCAAAGTATGTGGTGCATTTCAAAAGTCAACCATCTTTAACTGTGATCACTTCTAATTCCAAAGCTGTAAAACATTTTTACATTAAGTTTTATTTCTTTTAACTGCCAATTTGTGCCATATAGATACCTCTACGAATTAATGAATGTGGAAATTTAGGATAAATATTTTCCCAGAATACTAATTTTGGCAGAATAAAATTAATTACCACTGGGTCATAATTAAAAGTGTTCAATCCATGTGGAGCTCTTTATATTGTTCAGAATAGACATTTCATGAGCAAAGTATGAAAATTAACATTATAGTGAAATATTGTCTTGTCCTGAAATTAGTCTTAAGTTGCTCAAGGCTGTCCTGGTTTGACGTCACCCCACAATCCATTACAAGCTCTATGGAAATAGACAAGTAGTCTTGTTGTCTTTACCAATGGTGTAGTGGTAACACTATTGCATTGCAATCGAGAAGTCTCAGGTTTGACCCCAAGTGGAATCAAATGACACAGAGGTTCCGATGCAGTACTCGTTAGCGTACTTGAACATAATGTTGATTTTAAACCCTATTGGAATTGTTATACTCCACTTGTGTTGCCAGATTCAATGAAATTTACAATTGCAAATATAATTTGGGACTAAAATTATGGTTTATAATGTTCATGTCATTTTTTGGTCATGCAACCAGTAATTGAGCATACTGCCTTGCCCTTCTCCCCCTTTAGCCACAAACCAGGGTATATAGCATGGCAACTGTCACAATATTTTGAATTATAATTTAATTTTTTAAATATTCTCCTTTGCGGAAATTTGCACTTTGGGATAATAAGAGAGTATGGAGTAAATTGATATGCATAAGTATTTTCAATATATCTTTAAGGATGGGTTTATGTAATGCAGTAAATTTGATGTAAATTTCTCTAAAAATGTTCACATTATAATGATAAAGTTTACTTTCAAAACATTCTGTACATATTTATTTTAAGGACACAGAATTAATTAAAATACAAGCAGTAATAAATTATACTAGAAATTTGGTAACTTCTTAAATGTTGAAGCACACACTACAACCATTTTGCAATAATGTAAAACACAATTAACATATTATGTTTGCAACTAAAGTAACCATATTCCTCTAAATATATATTTTCCAAGAGACAATGTTGAATTTTTAGTCTTATCATGGAGTTAATAAACTAACGTAGACATTAATAATACCATTTCTACATCTCACAAGGGGCAATGTGTCTTTGTCCTAATTGTTTTGAAAGGCTGCCAGAATTGGTTTCAAAATGTTGATGTTGACTCAGCATCTGAATGATAATTGGAAAACTGATTAATAATAAGAAGTAGAGGTCTCTGGTGTAGATAGCCAGTTAGCTATGATGACAGGACTCTTGTGAAAAAGAAAATGTGCTCTACCCCTCAAAGGGTTGTACCTTTGTAACTGATTAATAGTTTCCGCATGCAAATTGCAAAACCTATTAATGTCACTTTATGGAACTTTTTGTTTGGTTCACAGCTTTTTAATGGGTGGTTCCAAAGTGCCTCATAATTGTTTCATTGAGTCTGTAACTCATAATAATAATAATATTTTCCAAATGATTAAGAAAAACACCAAAACCTTCTCTGTCATCACATGGGTAAACATGAGGCAAGTTTTCTAACAGTCAAAATGTCCCTTCCTGGCTTGGTTGCTCTTTGATCTCGCAAAGTTCCCATGTTTCAGTCCTGGCCTGGACATGGCTGTTCTTTCCGAGTGTCAGTTCAGAATTGGTCTCTTCATTTGAAGTAAATTTCTATAGGCAGCATTTTATGATGTGAGCTTCTATATATTTGCTTTGGCACCCAAAAACTTAAGTCTGTTTTTTCTCTGTATACCTATTTAACTTCGTAACACTTCTATTTCTCCATCCTAATAATTTATTCAACATTGTTATGTCGTATTTACTAGTCATGGTGACTTGCTTGTCTAGGTTAAGTTCATGTTGTAACAAATGCATATGTTTATAATACATTCTTAGCCTGTTATAAAATGGTGGAAATGAGATTTTGTGAAGGGGTGCTCATTCGAATACATTGGTGATTGCACTTGAAAAAGAAAGCTGTGTATAAAATTTACCCTTTACCCAAAAGGACTTAACAATAAAGTGCCACTAAATACTTCTCTGTTTAATATTATTGAGGTTTTCTTCCAGAAATCCTTATGGGTGGAATCACATATGTTTAAAATATCACTTCTCATCTCATCCAATGCATTTTCCTGAAGTGACATAAATTAATTATCTTCTTTGAAATTATTAAGGTTATAAAGATTCAGTCTCCCCATAAATAACCCAAGCAAGGAATTTAGCTTATTAGAATACACATATGTAAGTAAAACTTGCTATCAATATGGTGTGTTGTTTACTGACACTTTCCTGTATATGGTGGAAGCTAATAATATAAGTATGCTGGCCCCCCCCTGGCAGAGTGTTTAGCACATCGCCTTGTGATGCCAGGTGTCCCGGCTTTGAATCCTGGCTTGGGCATGGACGTTTGTGATGTCTATGCATCAATTGCATCATATCATCACTCATCCCCATCTTTGCAAATTAGCCAAAAGTGACACAAGAAGTGAAGTAAAATAAATCAAATCAAATAATATAAGTATGTAATAATAACCTTGATAAATATGACAATGATTAATGTCAATAATAATTGATTTGATTTATTTTAAGTTGTTTTACTGCCTCTTTTTTGGTTAATCTCAAAAGTGAGGCTGAATCGTGGTATACACACTTCTGGTTATGATATGGTACATATTCTAGCTAGCCCTTCTATTTACTTTGTGCTATGAGTGTACTATTTATCATAGTGCTAACTTGCTCCCACAGTTATGCAGGAGTCTGTACACAACCCTCTCTTCCATAAAATGCTGTGAAGTTATGCACCATGTAGCATAGCACTATATCACTCCCGCAGTTTAGCATGCAAGAGTCCCTACATACACCATGTCTCAAGCAAACTAGTGATTCTGCACTCTTGAATTGTATGCTGCACTGACCTCATCTTAGAGTTGGGATTGGGTTTTTATATGTATAATATATATGTGTGAAAACTGCCCAGTCCCCATTTGAATAAGCAGCAAGAGACAACCATCACAACATTTATATGACACAAGAATATAAATTATACACACAGCATAGGCTTCACAGATGTGTGTGGTAAAAAAAACACACTGCTAGATGAAAAATGTCTTATTTGCAGTGTATTAGATATTTCCATTTATTTTAATGTGCATTTCCCATTATTTACCTGTTAATGAAATGAATGTGTTCTTTCTTTACAGTTTCATCAAAATGACGAAGAGAAAAGATAAGCTGCGAGCCAAGAACAAGGGGCCGATTGGGAAGTCGGCCCACTGCTTGAATATCGATAGGAAGGTGGAGAATCTCAAAGGGGTAGCCAGACCTCGAGATAGAGCAACCATCAAGCGACTACAGATGTACAGAAACTTCAAGGCTAAGCGAGACAGGAATGGCCGTATACTACTTTCAGCACCATTCCAAGGCTGGGTTGCACCCGGTACTATGGCAAGGGTAGAGCCTAATCAGAAGTGGTTCAGCAACTCTCGAGTTATCAGCCAGAATGCCCTTCAGCAGTTCCAGCAGCAACTTGGTACTGCCTTGAAGGATCCGTACCAAGTTGTAATGAGGCAAACAAAACTCCCAGTGACGCTGTTAAATGAAGCTCGGAAGTATACAAGAGTTCACTTACTTGATACGGAACCATTTAGTGCAGTTTTCGGACCCAAGAAGACAAGGAAGAGACCAAACTTGAATACAACGGACTTGGAGGAGTTTTCTAAGAAGAGCGTGGAAATCCAAGATTCATATGACAGCTCCAAGGACTACGATTTGGTACGAGATGATGGAGGAGTCAGAGATGCAAAGAGGGATTGGGTGATGAATGCAGGACAGAGTAAGAGGATTTGGAATGAGCTGCACAAAGTCGTTGATTCATCAGACGTGGTGTTGCAGGTTCTGGATGCACGAGATCCTATGGGCACCAGATGTAAATACATTGAAAATTTCCTTGCTACAGAGAAGAAACACAAACATCTCATGTTCATTTTGAATAAAGTTGATCTAATCCCTACTTGGGCTACACAAAGATGGGTTGCAATATTGAGTCAGGAGTATCCCACCGTAGCATTCCATGCATCCCTGACTAATTCATTTGGTAAGGGTTCACTAATTAATTTGCTTAGACAGTTTTCAAAGCTTCATTCAGATAAGAAGCAGATTAGTGTAGGCTTGATCGGGTACCCTAATGTTGGCAAGAGCTCCATCATTAATGCATTATGTTCTAAGAAAGCTTGTAGTGTTGCTCCTATTGCCGGGGAGACTAAGGTTTGGCAGTATGTTACACTGATGCGTAAGATCTATTTGATCGATTGTCCTGGAGTTGTATATCCATCTGGGGAGACAGATACAGAGAAGGTATTGAAGGGTGTTGTTCGTGTTGAGCTAGTAACGTTTCCTGAAGATTATGTTACTGCAGTTTTGGAGAAAGTAAAAAAAGAGTATCTCGTGAAAACATACAAAGTGAGCGATTGGACGGATACCCAGGATTTTTTGGAACAGTTAGCAAAGAGAATGGGGAAGCTGATGAAAAAAGCTGAACCAGATGTAAATGCTGTAGCTAAAATTGTCCTTAACGATTGGCAGAGGGGTAAGTTACCCTTCTACACCCCACCACCTGGTTTCGAAGTTCCTCTCACCGTTTCACAAGGTATTGAGGGTGAGAGTGGTGATCAAGAACCACCCACACAGTCCGAGGAAGGTCCCAGCAAAGAGACTGTAAATATTGAGGACAAAGAATCAACTCTCAAACCTACATCAGTGAAGGACCTGAAGGTCTCTCAAGACTTCAGCAAAATACGTGTACGTGTGGATTTTGAAGAAGAAGGTGGAAGTCATGAGAATACAGAGACAGTTGAAGAAAATGAAAGCGATTTCATTGAAAGTGATTCTGTGATTGAGTCCAACTATGAGTTATCCGAAGATGATGCAAAAGAAAAGAAGTTAAAAGTTTCTGCAACAGACACGGTTGAATCAAATCTTGATAAAAGTGATTGCATAATTGAGTCCGATCACGAGTTACCCAAAGATGATGTGAAATTAAAGAAGTGTATGAAGAAGTTAAAAGTTTCTACAGCAGAGACAGTTGAAGCAAATCGTGATGAAAGTGATTGCATAATTGAGTCCGATCACAAGTTACCCAAAGATGATGTAAAAGTAAAGAAGTGTGTGAAGAAGTTGAAAGTTTCTGCAAGAAAGACTAGAATACATACTGCTAGTGGTGTTCTCTCTGTAACAGAAATTCAAAGGAAAACTAGTAAATAATGTGTCCCATTGCAACAAAATGTAAATATACATCATACTTACTTTATGTTCTAACATTGTTTAAAAGAAGGAAATGGTAATGTGAGAATTGCAAATAAAGTGGGAACATTATGAGGTTCTGGAGCAATTTCTATCACTTACTTTTTTTCACATCAAGTTATGAACTAACGCTGGAATATAAAGATGGGGTAATAAGAGAACTGGGGTACCACATCATTGAATTTACATGACTGAATACTTCACTAATTTATTCCCCATAAGAACATTGACATACAACAAAGTTTGAATGGAAATGTATGGTTTTGGGGTAAAAAAAATTCTCTTACTACCTCAATTCCCATATTACCTCATTGGGGTAATTAGAAAATTGCTCGTAAATGTGTTCTACTTGTCAACATGCTAAAGAATGAATTTCTGACACTATAATTGAAGTTCTGATAAATTGAAAAAATGACAGCTTTTCAATTTTCCAATATTACACCATACAAATTTGTAGCGGAAATTACATTTCACTACTTCAATTACTTTATACTTTTTTACCTCTTACGTTAATCACAATAATAAGGAATACTAATGGAACTTTAATCAGGGAAACACAATAATCAGGGTGGCAACAGATCTGGAAAATCGGTAAAAGTCGAGGAATTTCAGAGGTCAAGAAAAGTCAAGGAATTTTGTCTTTATCAACAAATGTTACTTTGAACTGTAGAACCAATGCAATGAACCTGCCAGGCATGACTGGCACATTTAATGAACCTCTAAATTTCACATTTAAAAATGTATTGAATTATCATTTCTTGTTCATGTGGGAGCAATAAGGAGATAGAGCTATCAACCATAGAAGGTGGAGTGAGGGGGGAAGGGTTGCACCCACTATGACCCCATCCGTAGTATAGCATTTTGTTGGACATTCTGAAGGAACATGGAAATACATGAAGCTTTTTATGAAACCTGATTTTTTTTCTTTTGGATGTCAGACGAACATTATTAGGCTTCATTGATGAATGCAATTTTTGTCTGATGTTGCCAGCTAGCTAATATCGAATTGAATCAAAATGCCTCACTACGACATCCAACAAAGAATGAATGCATGGCGCTCTTATGCAACTGATTTTTTTTTTGTTTGATTTGGTATGACATTTCATCGGATAAACTTTCAGGCTCCTTTTTATGCTTGCGATTTTTGTTGGACGTACCAGTTGACACATAAATTTGACATCTTCAGTTTTCTGCTACTCACATTGCAAGTCACGTCATCTTCACTGCCCTGTTAACATCAAGAGAGATGATGATTAATATATCACTGTGGGAAGTTGATGTCCAATGTTATGAAATAAAGTAATAATAAATAGTAAATATTTTAATATACCTTACTTTAGTCATTTAATCCTAAAAACATATCACTTTCCTCTGCCAGCTTAATCAAGGGGTCCCGGGTTCGATACCCGGTGGAGACACACAGTGGTTCGGATCCCACTTTAAACTGTAGGTCCAGTCCCGGTTAGTCTTACCGTTCATAAAGTGGACTTAAAACACTAAATTAATCAATCAATCAATCAATCCTCTGCCAGCTCTACTAAATTTTCACTGTTTGTCTATTTTTATTGAATTTATTAGGCTGAAGCTTTACATGAGGTGTCCAGAAAGTAAGTTCGGATTAGCCATAAATTAAAATAAGAATATCTGTAGTAATTGACATAATTTATTGTATGTATTAGTTCCAGTGACTCCTAACCTACTTTCAACCGTTGTTCAGGTATTTGTTGTAGAATGTATGGACTCCAAAGTGTGGAATCTTCTGTACAACTGCATCGCAGTAAGCACGTATGTCCTGCCAGAAATCTTTTCAGCTGAAGGAAGTGATAATGGTCGGTACGCTTACGGTCAGAACTCCTACTTGAAATGGTGCCAAAGAGCGTGCTTCTGCTCAGTTGTACTTATGATGTCCAATCTTACACCTCACACAATTGCCGGTGGATCTCTGCTGGCTTCCTCTTCTGAGCATTTTTTTTTTTTACAACTGTTTAAAACATTTTTAAAATTTAATAGTACATGAATGAAACAGTTTTGTTCCACACTTTAACATACTGCTCGTAGTTGTTATGTCCATATTTTGTTGCATTCATGATAAAGTATCGTATTTTGAAAAACAGGGTAGCTACCACATGAATAGAGTAGGGCCTGGCAACTGTAGGTTAGTTGAAGCTTCTTGAACAGCCTACATGCGAAATTTAAGACTTAACATAAATAAATATTTTAAGAAGCTAGTCAGATGTTTACTTTATATAACTAGGAACACAGTCCTTCCTTAATCATTATTCTTAGAAAATAAGTCTTTTGGCATTATGTTTAAACATTTTATTTGTTTAAAACATTTTTTGTTCTTGATTATGACACTGTTTAAACATGTTTAAAACAAAAAAAAAAAATCTTTTTAAAATACACAAATTTTGCTAACCCTGGGTTGATGGGATTTTAGGGTTTTTGGTACCGAGCAAATGCTATGTGTTTGTTTGCCATGTGTACATCAAGCAAGTCACGAATTCACCATTGCAATATCTCACTCCTGTTTACAAGAGTTAAGTTTTTGTTTGCTTTATATAGGAAAGAAGAATGGGAAATAACATATCTTCTCTAAAAACAACTAATTCACTCTAATCTCATTTAGTAGTAACTGTAAAAGTAAGCAAATATTTATTTAAACCTGCTTCCATGTGAAAAAATTCCTCTAAAACCCCCTCCATTGAATTGCAATAATGTTCCAAATTCACTAATTGCTAGTTTGAATATAAATCATAGCGAAATGAAGTGAATTTATTGTAAGCTAATATACAAGAACTATCCATACATTGAAGCTGCATGAGTGTATTATTTCTATGTACAAGTACGTGGATTTATTTTAAAATTGTCAGAGGAAAATCTGGAAATGTCAGGTAATTTCATTTCTGCTTGTCTGTAGCCACCCTGAATAATACATCCGTACCAATTGGGGTTCGAACCTGGGAGCTTTGGCTTCATACCATAAACACTTTACCACAGAGGCCAGCACTGATCCACATTTGGTAAAACCTGTCATGCTTCCTACGGTAGCAATAGCTCGACAGTTTCTGTACCAATGAGAAACGAGGGAAAAATCATCATCTATGCATTGAGGAGCAAATGGAAGCACAAAGAGAGGTGCTTACATAGACACTGTTGCTACGTTGTAGTCTTAACTCCCATTGTTTTGTTTGTGTCTGGGAGAAGCTTGTTTTGTAAGTGTGGTGTAGAGTTTGTGAATTCCTGGCTTCAGCTTCCCCCAATGCAAGGTTCATTTGGTCTGCAGTGTTAATGCTGTGTGGTTTCTGCTAGAAATGCTAATGATTGACAAGCACGGGAAACGAGACAGGTTGTATCAAATAAAGAGGGATTTAATACAGCTAAGTTCGCATAAAACAGCATCAACAAGGTTAAACTATAAAAAATAAGAAGTATAACTGCTTGCACGTATGGAAAGAAAAACATTGTTAGTGCTTACTCTCCGGAGACATAATTCTCAGTTTTCTCAAATTACTCCAGTCCATCATTAAAATGGAGTAAAAAGACAACAGGCTCAGACACCACCTCTAATAAAAAACATATATCTTTTGCATCAGAAAACGTATCATGAGCAAAACTTATTCAATATTGGAGGTACTGGATCTGCATGCCCAATTTAAAAATGGCCCTTTAAGATTGTGTATAAATTAATGATCTGTTCAATGTGTATTTTTAGTTTTTGTGTCGATTTGATTTGTTGTTTTAAATCCACTAAGGCTAATCGGGACTGAACATACAGTTTAAAGTGGAATGTTCTATGTGCCTCCACTGGGTATCGAACCCTGGACCCCTTGATTACAAGGTGATGGCGTTACCACTACACCATCGGGGAGGCTCACTTTTTGTGAAGAAAATGACGAATAACCAACATTTCTATCTGCATATAAACCGCTCTATTTTCATAATAACTAATCTTTTACCAATTTTTCCTTATTACTCTCCCCTCTAGTGAAAATACTTCTGCTATTAGAGTAAAGAGCAGATGTCTATATGACCTCCAATAAGTTCTCTCCCAGGTCATGTGGCTTTGTTCACATCATCATAACTGAATGAAGAATATTAGCATTCTCATTTAGTCAATACTTGCAGCAATATTCCAAAATATTTTGACTATTTTCGTACATGATCTCTATGATCGAATGATTTATATTTACTCATGGTATATATAATGCCTAAATATGTCTACAGGTACTCCCAAAGTTGATCATGCTGTAAAACTGTGTGATAATCCAGGAGTTCCCAAAAATTTTTGTTTCACGGTGCCCTTAGTGTTTCAAGATTTTTCCATGGTGCCCAAGTCAGAATGTAGTCCTATCTAACACTTGAAATGCTCAGTTAGCATGGTTAGGTTACTTGCCTTAAGTTAAAAAATAAATACATTGAGAAACATTTTATGTGTAAAAAGCACTAAATAAGCACATATTTGGAACCAGGGGCGGCCACTCATAAGGACGATACTGACGCCGCACTACCGTGTGTAGCCACAAGTGAACAAACATTACTTTAACATTTATATATTAGCTTTTACATTGTCGGAATTGCAAATATTCTGTTGCTTATAGATCGTTGGTTAGTCGGTTCTGTATTCATTCTTCCACGACATTTGTAAAGTTTGCACGCCATCGTGCGGGGGAATACGGAACTTTCAGAGAAATCTGGTGGGGCGCCGTCCTCCCACTTTACGAGACGTAGAGCATTCTCATGCACGGCTGCGAGTGGTAAGAGGCGAGGGAACTGGGGGAATAACATGCGTGGGATTTGTTCATGGGAGGACGGAGGGTTTGTTGTCCGAAACCCACTCCCTAGGCAAAACTGGCCCTCTCTCCGGTGAACGGTAAACAATGAAGAGTTGCCAGAAGCAATGAAGTTAACACAAGAAAGAAAATTACCAACCTTTGTAAAAAATCATTCTGTATTCCATAATCTTATTCACTTTTGACATAAGAGTAGAGCAATAAATAACGCAATTTCCAATGAAAAAAAATATCTGTAACTGAAAAAGTACACTCTTGCTTGATATTTGTTATTTATCGTCGCTTTATGCTACTTTTCAGTAATCACAACGATGAGGATGAATGATGATATAATGAAATTGATTGACGGGCACTCGCAAAGCACACCCATGCCCATTCCGTGATTCGAACCCAGGACCCCTGGCTTTGTAATGTGGTATGCTAGCCACGGAAGTCGGCTACAGGTTCTTGTTACTTGCGAACTTATCGCATGTATGCATTGTATTTTTTCTGAGTTTAGTGGAAAGTGCATTTGGATTACAATGACAGAGAACATTATTTAGATTTAATTACATTTTTTGATTAGCACGTTTCAGAAAATTCCTGATAATGTGACAAAGTTGTCGCATTTCTTTTCAAGCCGGCTGTTAAATAAATTAGGAACTCGTCATCTAAACTAAGCAATTTTCCCCTCTGTTAAGTTAAAAAATGCTACGACTAAATCTGTTAGAATTCTATTTCTTCTTCCATCTTTCGTAATCTTTGCATTAGTGTTAAATAATTATTAATTTATCATAATATGTGCAATCGTGCAAAACATGATATTCGAATATATCAATTTCTTATCACATTAGCTGTTATACATATACGAAATTCATCATTTAAACTCACATTACAAGTAGAACAAATTTTTGAGCTGTCGCCCCTCCATTTTGGTTCACCACAAGTCGCCACTGTTTGGAACAATCATATCATAACAAACAAGTGTCATTTCAGAGGAAATATTGGAACATTTTGCACCACCCCTGTAAGCCATCCACGGGTCCCCAGTGCACCGGGGTGCACACTTTGGAAACCACTGTGATAATCAATAGACGGCATTGTACTTAATAGACATAACATTATATCTCCACATAGTCAACAAGATATTTAGTATATTCAAAATATTTTATGAATGTGTTATAAACTTATAAGTAGGTCTCACAAGATGAAGACTTAAATATATTAAAATATGATGTATTAAATTACTGGAGGAGATATTAAAATATACATGTGTGGCATTCCATTATCACGCCTGGCACACACACAGACTACATTTTTGATAATAAGGTAGCTATTATTGTGATAGTTAAGCAACATTTTTCTTACAGTTTCTGTGCAATAAATTACGAAACTAAGCACTGTTGATTAAGTGTAAATACCCTTAGAATACTTCCCAGATTTATAGCTATGAGTGAACAATTTTGTGTCACTGGTGGGACATTGCATTTTTACTTAATCAGAAATTTACTTTAATTTCTGTTAATTTTGAAATGATGTAAATTATGTAAGATAAAGAGAGAGGGTAATATTCTAGTGGAATTGAGGGGAAAATGTAACATTTAAAGGAGGAAATAGTTGCTTTTGGTGTCACAGGTGGGACAATATAAAACAAAAGTAAATCAAAAAGTTAAAATAAACACACAATATGTAAAATACTTTCTAACTTAATTATGTATAATACTTGAACTTTTTATCCAAATGACAATTTTAAATTCTTTACTCATGAGATAAAATAAAGTTACAGCATTGCATTGGATATTAAAAGTTGAGATTCAGGCCTATTTTGACATGGAATGCCCCATTTGAATTTCTTCGCAAGTTTTTTTCATGTTTAGCACTTCTGTTCATTAATCAATGAAAGACATACCTGTTAATCACCACAAGTATGTCCTTTATTCCGTTTTATTTATACAATTTTTTTTAAATATAATTTCCAAGTGTTATGTACTTCTGGAAGCACTTGAATAAGCCAGATATTTGGTTGTTAAACCATCTGAAGCTAAAGCAAAAAATATACACTATTAATAGTTCAGCATTACACTTTGTCAGTTTCAGGTCACCAAGTTTAGATTGAGTGATTTCTGTTTGACTCACCTGAGGAAACAGTTTGCTGATAAGTAGGATCATTATCAGTGCTTGTGGGAACATTAACTAGAGGACTGGGAACAGGTAAACAGGTTGCGTGGCAGATGATATTTGTATTTGTACTTTTGCTGTTAAGCGTTGCTTTTCTGTCACTTATGGCTAATTGTGGTGATGAAGATGAGGGATGATTCGATGACATTGATGAAGGGACACTCACAGAGAACACACATCCCCATGCTGGGATTCAAACACACATGCTCGGCCCCGAGCCAGCATCAGATGATATATTTAGATATTTAATGGTCCATTTTTACTTGGTTAAGTCTTTTCTTCAGCAAAGACACCATGCAGAAATAAAAATCTTTTCAATGATTAACCTTTTCATACCAAGCAGAAAAACCCAATGAAATGCACAGAAACTTTCTTTCCATTCAACCATATAATGAGAGCAAGGGATCATGTCATGCGTGGAGCCCAGGGCTTGTCTTGGCCACCTGCTGGACAACCAAAGTACAGGAAATATGCAATGTTTGTTTCCTTGAATAAAAAGTCACTTACCTTTCGTGTAATA
The DNA here is from genome assembly GCF_977018435.1 of Lepisma saccharinum. Classification (NCBI taxonomy): domain Eukaryota; kingdom Metazoa; phylum Arthropoda; class Insecta; order Zygentoma; family Lepismatidae; genus Lepisma; species Lepisma saccharinum. Next base: position 197,304,115 of record NC_139229.1, on the reverse strand, counting down.
AAAGTTATCTGTATTGTTAATACATGTATGGAGCAGCATGAAAGTAGTTACAAGAGTTGTTGCAAGAAAATGAAAACCACATTTTCTGCAGCCTTTTTCATTGGCACACTGTCTTAAACTCAAGATGGCAGAAAAGACTAAATTTGCTATATTTCACTAAATTTGCTACATTTCATAACTTATTATGGATAAAAATTATGTTGGGTCGTCAATTTTATCCACTTACAAATAATTTCAGACATAGATTAACGTTTTGTTGTGAGAGTGCAATTACTAAACATCAATTGCATTCAATATGCAACACATGGAAATGTTTTGTTATGTTTTATTAGCTGCATATAGTTTGCTGCACTTTGTTAACAGGGAAATTGTGTTCTACCAAGTAGATGCTGTACACAAGAATAGTGGTGTTCAAGTTCATAATATTAAACAAATACCTGCCTGCTGCTTTCAACGTTCATTTCATTGATTAGCATGTACCACATGATCATGCACCACACTGTACACCACTCCAGAATGAAGTGCAAATGGTTCAGACACCAAATCAACGAAGTAGAATACACTGTTTTGCACTTTTAAACCAACTAGACATGTGACTGCAAACACAGTCTAACATTGCACTGAACATATAACATAAAAACAAGAGCCAATCATCAAAAGTTAATGCAATTTTTTAATTCAGAACCTCAAAATTTATAAAGAATGGCTGTTTTCATTTCTGTAAATATTTCATTGTGTATCAATGTTATTTGCAGCTGCCCACAACGTTATATCTGATTTTTTCTATTTCTGTTGTACTTTTTGGTCTCTCTGTGTGTGTGTCTCTCTCTCTCTCTCTCTCTCTCTCTCTCTCTCTCTCTCTCTCTCTCTCTCTCTCTCTCTCTCTCCCCCCCTCCCACATCCTTTGTGTTTGCTAAATTTTCCATTGTGTTTTTGGATAAACTAATATGACTAAAATGTAAGAAATGTCTATATAGGAGCAAAATACACTGAAGAAACCTTATTGAATAATAAAAATGCAATAACAAACTAATAAAATACTGAGAAATAACCATAGACCCAAAAATGGCCAAAAGAAAGTAAAATAAAAGCACTTTTCTCTCTTTAACTGAAAGGGAAGGGATTGCTAGTAATATTGTAGCATTGTCTTCAAGGACCTGGTAAAAGATGACTCTTCATCAACTTCGGGGCCTTGCTTAAATATTATATGTACAAATAAATACAAAGAGAGTTATGTGTTTATATACGTAGTTGCTACAAAGCATAAATTATAGTTGATTTTAATGAGGTACCTTCCTCTCTCTCTCTCTTTTTTTAAGTGTTACATTATTGACAGATTAAGAGTGTTTATATATATATAAATATATATATACATATTAAAAAAAGAAACAAACCAAATGAAGAAAATAATTATCTTAGTTCATAAGTACCATTTTGTAGCTTCCACCTCTATATAGCCACATCGTTCCTCAGGATTGTACAGATGTAACTGATTTATAAGCATCGTTGTTACAAAGGATACTTTGGTGGAAGTGAAGGGCAAGAGAAGATTGCTAAGGATAGACAACCCAAAGTTCTTACTGATTCGCCATATAATGTCAATCATTGCATGTGAAAAGAATTAAACAGGCATGCAAAGATTTTGCGGCACAAAATATTGTATGTGCTATGATCTGAATCAAGTGCCCTGATGTCAGATATAGTATTAGTTTTGACATATCATGGACAGATTTTGTACAATTCCACATTTTATTAATAATGATGACAAAACTGTAGTAGTATTAGAAGCACTGGCCAACATGGGTTTGGATGTCTCACAGATGACTGTTGTCTCTGAATAATTTCAGCATGCCGATTCCAAAAATGAAATCCATTTTTACCCATCACGTCTATTTTTTTCTTGTTTTTCTTCTTCAGAAAATGGCAACATATTAACTGCCTTAATTTCACAATAAAATGTGTAGTTCCATCATTTCCCAAATAGATGGCTCTCTTTAGATGATGGTAAAATATTGGTTTTCTACATTACAAATCCTCCAATTTTGAACTACCAGGTGGTTATAATTAAAGTGACGGTGTTCAGAGTGGTACAGCACGGGCTGTAATGAGAGTAGGTGTCTGAAACTTCGTAGATATGCTAATGAAGCAATGCGCTCGCGAATTATGCAAAAAAATAATTAGTTCCAATTCTCGCCACCAGGGTAAAAAATGGCGCTGTAAGCAGTCAAAACGTGGAAATTTCCGTAACTCTGACGTCAAAGTCGGTGACATTGCCTAACCATTGTGTGAGCTCCCTGGTTGTTGTTGGTGACGCTTGTTGCTTTTTCCTTTAGTAATGTTCATGTAATTCGAATAGTGAAATTGTAGCGATATTTTATTACAAAGAGTATTGTTTTCTGCGATTTATAGTGTTTTTCCTGTAACTGTACCAAGTTTTGACTGCTTACAGCGCCATTTTTTACCCTAGTGGCGAGAATTGGAACTAATTATTTTTTTGCATAATTCGCGAGCGCATTGCTTCATTAGCATATCTACAAAGTTTCAGACTGCTACTCTCATTACAGTCCGTACTGTACCACTCTGAACACCGTCACTTTAATTATAACCACCTGGTACATACATGTAGAAGAGTAAGCATTTAATCTATTTTCTACTTTCACAAGACATATTTGACTGAAAATTGTGTGGACCTTGAGTACATTTCATTTTTGAAATCCCTCATAAAAATTTCCTTCATAAAATGTCCAAAACTCAATGTTATAAAATTGTGGTTCGATTGATTTTGCTGATGTGGAGAAAAATCCTCACCTAGGTAAAAATCCAGATGTGCTGGGAAGAACCGAAATTTCCCTTGTTTAAATTTATTTTGTTGTGTTCTGTAGCAGGCTTAATGGAATGGTGAATATAAGAATTTGGTTGTGAAATTGTGAAAAATACTGACGTGTTGGGGGGGGGGGGGAAGGACTTCATTACTGTGATCAGTATTCAAAATACTTCCAGAACCACCTATTGGTTTGTAAACAATTGAATTTTCCCCTGTATAAATTTATTTTGTTGCATTTTGTAACAGGTGTAATGGAATGGCAAATATGAAAATATAGATTGTGAATAATCCTAACGTGATGGGGAAAAAAGGACTTCATTTCCGTGATCAGCATTCAAAATACTTACAGAATCACGTATTGGTTTGTAAACAACCGAAAATTCACTTCTACAAAAATTATTTTGTTATGTTCTGCAATCAAATGGCGAATATGAGAATTTTGATTGTGAAATTGTGAATAATCCTGACGTGATGGGGAAAAATGGATGTCATGTGCGTGATCAGCAATCAAAATGCTTCCAGAATCACCTATTGGTTTGTAAGTCAAAATTTCCCTTCCATAAATCTATTTTGTTGATGCTGAGTATTAATGAAAAATCAGTAAGTCAATAAATATTTCATGTCATTATTGTAAAAAATTCTTACATGATATGGGAAAACTACACAGATTTGAATTCAGCACACCAAAATTAGGTAAGAACACCTATTTACCCTTATGCCGAAAAAAAAAAAAAAATTTACAAGCCTGTGTTATGTACTTCCGTATGTTATTCCTGATGTCTACAATTCCGGAAAACCTTGAAATCCTGGAATAGCTGGGGAATTTACTTTTCTGATAAAATCATGAGAATGGTGGGAAATCCTCCCCCTTTTTTTTTTAAAAAAAAGCAAAAGTAAGACCAGGTAGAAAGTTTTAATTATTGCGCTGCGATGCCAGGGGTCCCGGGTTCGTCTCCTGGCTTGGGCATGGACGTTTGTAATGTCTATTCATGAATTTCATCATATCATAACTCATCCCCATCTTCGTAAATTAGCCAAAAGTGGCACAAGTAGCATAGTAAAATAAATCAAATCAAAGTTTATATTATTATGGACAAACTATACTGTAGTGTGATATTCTGAGTACGACTGATAGTTACAATTGAACTTGTATATTAAGTACTCTAGGAAAAGGGGTCATATTTTGACCTCTATAGAAATGTGCCACAAGTATTGGTATTTACCACTTTCTCATTGCAATTTTTTTTTAGATATTGGGTAGATAGTTATCTGGAGTAATCTATTACAAAGTTTCATTATAATTATGCATTATTTATACCATAATTGTTTGAATTTTTAGAAAAAAAATAACAATTATTTGTTGATCATTAGTCAAGACATTTCAAGTATTATGTATGAACTCACCTCTGAAATCTACTTCCTTTCTCCCACCCAACAACCACTGTTCAGTTTGTCTTCACATTATTACCTTACACTTGAAGCTAATATTGTAGAACTTGGTTTAGTGGTATTCTAAATGTGATAGTTTAGCCAAAATGAAGTGACTTTCTTCCGGACATGTTCATATATAATATTTCTTCTGGAAAAATTTGGTTCTTGGTTTGGAAAACCAGGAAAAGTGAGCCATTTTGGCCTTCATATGATGCAAGCCTGCAGAGGTTTGCTGTTTTTAGCTCTGCTCCTGATATTGGTAACTGTACTGTACCTTTTCTGGCTCATATAAATGATTGCAAAGATAATAAATAATGTCCGGCTGCCTTAGCTGAAACCATGAACAGAAGTGTGCATGTGCCAACTGGACTTGTTCACTGTCAAAATAGGGGTGATGCATGGTACCAATCACAGACCTCTAATTACAGATTGAAAACGATGCTGTCTTGCTTGAAGCCCTGCCACTTCGCTTGAGTATAGTCCTGGGGGGTAGGAATATGGCAGGTTGTTACAAGTAGAAATGTGAAGGTATGCTCGTCGCCATGATAGTATCCCCCACTTTCGAAATTTTTGGCTTCAAGTTGACCCATGTTAAAATGCTCATGTTTCTGTTCTGGTACCTGGAGATCTGTGACAGCAATGGCATTTTAGAAAAGAAGGGGTTCTGTGAAATTTTTTTTCTGTGTTAACAACAATGAAGTTTCAAACATAGTAACATCGCTGGCAAAGTAAGTAGAGATATGTTTACAAATTATGGAAGGGTTCAGAATGAAAAAAAAAAAAGCCGTCCATATACTATATCAGCAAACGGAACATGTCTGGAAAGTATTCATCATGTCTCTTTAGTTGATTAACTTGTTTGTAAACCAGAAACTTTGTTTTGCATCATTCAATTTAAATTGATTTCCTTAGCAAGTATTGTAATGAGCGCAAATTTACACAACATTAATTAAGGTGGTATTCACTAATAATATCTGCTTCACGACAAATATTCTTTGTTACAGACAATGAGATGGCAGCAATCTGATCCTCGTATTATAGAATGTGCAACAAAAAGTCACAGTTTTCTTCGATCCACTTCGAAACTGTTTATTATGGATTGGAAGAGTCATCATAAATCACAAATACACCATAGCTAGCTATAATAAAGAAAATAAGCAATTCTATATAAACAAAATATTACAGGGTAGTTTGGGGGTTGCTTTTACATACTTCCCCTCTCGCGTTTGGAATACACCTTTCCTGCTAGGTTTGTCTCCCATGGCTGCACTATACAGTGGAACCTCGATTTTACATTTTTCAGGGGACCAAACTGAAGAAATTTAAAATACAGGAAAATGTAAAATCTAGTAAAAGTTTGTAACAGATTGCTATGTTGGGACCATCAAAATTTAATATATAATGCGTGAAAATTTAAAATCTAAGAACATAAAATCACAGTTCCACTGTAGTAGCCAAATTGTCCATTTCCATTTTTGTTACTTTTACTACCATATCCTTGTTATATGGAATGGAAGTGTGTTTGTGATCAACCAGATATTTTTCTCTGCATATTCAATTCACCACCTTCATATACAGACCAAATGAATACGGTAATGAACAAGTTGCCTGTATTGCAAACACTGTGCTTTGCACTAGTCTTATTTATTTTCCATCCTTGGATGTGCTTTAGTACAAACATTGTTATTTACTCTGCACTATTCTGTTGATTTTTTAAGTGGTTTATTCTGAAAATTTGACCTGGTTTACCACAACAATTCTTATTTATTGTAAAAACTACGACTTTACAATTTACTAGTAGAAGAGAAATATTTCAGCAAGCTCTTCAGTTTCTTCACTGTGTAATCTGTGGGGAGTTTGAAACATCTCCACAGTGCAAGATTATGTTGGACACCTCAAAAGGGGTAGTGTGAACATCTCAGTTTCTAAACGAGATATTAAAGAAATGGCTCCCCTCCTAATCATGAACGTCCGCAGATTTTTTCCACAAAGGGACAAGCAAGTTATTTTTCCATGGGTCATATTGCCCCGATAATAGTGTTGCTCCCACAAAAAACACCGCTTGAATTGAAATTATCGCATTCCGGCATCCCCATTATAATAATTTATGTAAATTACTGTAATTGAAATCAAATTATACGTGTGAAATATATACTTTTAGATTGACATTCGTTTTCTAAGGGGGAAGTGTGGCCATCTATGTCCTCCTTCCAGATGTCCATTCCCCTATATTATACTTTCTCCTAGAAATTTAGTGTAGCGCAATCTTATTGCCGTTATTAACCGATATTATATTTTCAAGCTGATGAAAGTTCAAAGCAACTACGGGGAAAGGGGGTGCAGTGGACGGAAATCAATTCTGGGGGTGGGGAGCAAACATTTAAGTAAAAGAAAGCAAGGCTAGCTGAATCTAATAGTAGCAGGACTAAAGGACAATCAAAATGGTATTAGTTTTTACGTCTTTCTTGCATTATTTCTTTCAGACGGCCAAGAGAACCTGCAGTAGGGCATAGAGGGTTTGCTCACTCAATTCAAAATTTTTCCGTGAGTTGGCCATCGGCGCCAATCTAAATGAAAAATGTAAAGAGAATGCCATGGCGCCCCATGAAAGTTTTTGTGCCCTATTAAATCAATATTGTTTTCAATTTGCAAAACTTTGGATTAGAAATTTTTCTTGCTCCCTTCGCTCGTATTTTACTTCTTTACTGTACTGCATTGTGAATTACTAGAAAGAGAGAGAGAGATAAATAATAACAACTAAGAACTTCAGACTGTTGCTGCTAAACAGTTTTGTCTTAAATGCAGGAACAATTGTTCGGAGGCCGGCCCCCGTGACGGAGTGGTCCCAGGTTCGAATCCTGGCTGGGCATGGATGTTTGTGAGTGTCCATTCATTAATTTCATCATATCATCACTCATTCCCATCTTCGCAAATTAGCTAAAAGTGCCACAAGAATGAAGTAAAATAAAACAAATCAATCAATCAAATGTTCAGAGGTAATGGTGCGCGCACATTTGATACATACAAATTTGTCGGGTCCAGCACCTCCCTCCCCCCCGCTCCCCAACAAGTTTCAGGTCAGCTGTGTCCCGGATTTTCACTTATGAAATATAGCAACCCTAATCATACCAAAAGTTGAAACCCCCTCTTACGTGAACTAATATAGCAACCCTAATCATACCAAAAGTTGAAACCCCCTCTTACGTGAACTATATATACGCCCATGTGTGTGGGGTTGATAGATGAGGGTTCACACCCATTTTGCATTTCGAGGTATTTCACATAACTGTGTAATGATTTAATATGCTAAAAAATAAGAGTTATAAGTTAATCAAGTTAATCACGTTTGTTGAACATTTTTGAAAATAAATGAAAGAACCTTTTCATAAGCAATATTACCCAAAAAAGAAGATTGTTGGGAAGATAAAACGAAACGTGTTTCCGGTTATAAATTCTGCCAAGCGAAAATAATTTGTTTCCAATTACCTCAGTCCTAGCCTTGCTTTCCTGACTCCTCCAGTTGCTAAGGACTTTGGAGTCAGTGCGAACTCTGTAAATAAATTATCTGAAGGGAACGGCTAAGTGACTTTACCCTGGCAGTGTGTCTACTGGCTTAATATTGTTTCTATGGTGTATTTTCGCTTCTAGAATCTTATTCGACAGAAAAAATAGATGCTATTAAAAGAAGCTATTAAATGGGGTTGCATACATGTGGGATAGAAAAATGCCATTTTCAACGACTTGTAGCATCAAATTTTTTGGCCTTGATGTCTTCTGCACACTGTGAAAGTTGTCTGTTCACTGTTGTACGGTATAATCATGTACGTCTCTTATTTCCCCTTTATAAATAATAAAGACATGAGACGTGGAATATATTATCTGCGCAGTGGAAGTTAATTATCTTTAAGTAGGTAATTAAACTATTTAATGTAAAGATTAGTATTCATTCAACCATAATATTTGTTAACAAATCAGATACCACTGTGTATTTATGTTCAAGATAATTACAAGTAGAAAAGAAGAAAAGTTGCAGAAAAACAAACTCCGATTGACAGAATTGCGTAAATAATAATGTAATTAATTTGAGAGTTTTGGACAAATAACAATATATGTTAAAAGTACTTCAGGCAATTTTTTGCCCCCAAAATCTACCAACGATTCTGCTGTGAAGTGGATTCTCCATTTACATAATATTAATTAACCCTAAGCCATTGAGTGGCAGAATGAATATCAGTTGCAGAAAAAACCCTGATGTCGGAGAAAGAAAACAAAGTTTTTTTTATCCTTCTACTCAGTGGTGGCGAAAAGGGATCACAGACCTTGCGGTGCGGGTGGACAGCTAAATGTCCCTTATATGGTTGGTTTTGTATTGCAGTCATTGAGGAACCTTTCTTCCATAATGTAAAAAGTATAGAAAATTCCCCTCTATTCTAATTATGTGAAACATTTGTGACCGAGCCGAGGCGAAAAGGTCGGGACATGGATTAAAAGGAATGGACTGTCCCGACTAAATCGGAACGCCTGATAGCCTTGCATCAATGGCTGTAGAACTAAAATATCCCAATATTGCAGTCTGCAGACTTCTATAGCCTGCCTCTGTCCAGAAACAACCTATTCATTTGTGCAAGGACAAAATCGAAATTCATGTAAAATTAAAAAAAAACCATCAAAGTAATTTTTGTAGGTTTTTGTACGTTCAAATTAAAAATTTTCATGGCTTGAGGGGGGGGGGGCATGGCCCCATGTCCCCTCCTTTGGTACGGGTCTTGTGAGACTCATACCTGCACCGACAGACATTCCACGATATCAACGCTAATCTTCATCTTCGCGATTAGCCAAAAGTGGCAGAAAAGCGAAGTAAAATAAACGAATTCACTCGATCAATCAATGAAAACCAGAGGCCAGTTGTTGTAATCTTGAGTCTAAACGCAAGCATACTCCATTGTGTTTGTGTTCTAATCAGTTTAACCAGTTCATTTTATCCCTATTATCACGATTACCTCACAGAAGTAGAAAGGAGGGCCGTAGACCGGGAGTGCACAAACAAAAGGCTGCGTGCGCTTGATGTTAAAAATGTAGAATACCACGAGCGCACAAAATCCATGGCGATGTTGCCACGTTGTGTCAACTGTTTATGCCTAACCTAACCTAACCAGTTTTATTCGCCACATCCCAGTATTTTCATCGTTTTACGAGTACTTAAGTACTTACAAACAAAGTCATTCATTGTATTCATGAAAGTTTTGTTCTAATAAACATGTGTAATACTTCTTGATATTTGACGTTTTATGCAATTAAATGCCAGCCATTACACAATCATATATTTGGCAACGCAGCATTGGATATTGTGGCACCTTTCATATACCACGAGTGCACACTTTCATATTTTTGTGCGTAGTGGACTGTGTGGTGTCGGTCTAGTCTAATATAAAAATGTAGCATAAAGAACAAACATAAAAAAAAAATGACATCGCAGAATGATTAGGTACGTACAAGTACTCTTGCTCTTGGCTGTACAGAAGTTATTGTGTTACGTTTCCAAGTTAATGTTCTGAGGTTAACTCAAGGACTGATTATGGTATTTCAGGCTGTCATTTTTTTATTGGCCCTAAGTAATAAAACAAGGTTTATTACCAAGTTTCATTTATGACCTCCCATTCTTAGTTGTTCATGTTCCCTGGACATTTTATTGAACTTGCATATTGCACACCTTGAGATTCAGGCTACCATTACAAAGACAAGAACCTGTCTTTTAAAAAAGAAATAAACATTTTTATTTTAAAATATCAACTCCAATTGTTACGTCTCTCTTCGCCGAGGTAACAGTCTTACAGATGAAATTTCTAATGCTTAATTATTTAACAAGATGAAAGTAATATTATTTATTTATTAGTGGATAAAGTGGACTTAAATAAAACACCAACTCAATCAATCAATCAGTGCTCTGGCATCTGGACCCATGATACTTGAGTTGTGTGCTGCCCATATGTGTTTGTGATTGTCCTTTCATATATTTAATTGTATAATTCATTTTCGTCTTTGAAATTAGCCAAAAGTAGCAGAAACGAAAAGTACAATAAATCAATTCATTCTTTCATTCTGTCATCTGGTTCATCGAATCCAGGAGATCCTAGATTTGCAAGAGATTCAAGAACATAATCTTTTGAGCCATCAAATGCGTTCAACAACCACTTTCTTGCCTTATTTGTAAGTACAAACACAAACTGGGATACCATTAATAGATAGTGTGAACGCTGCCGCCAAAGTGACGCTCACACCTTTCACCAGGAGGAGTTACTTCCAAGTATTGGAGTCAAATAAAAGCAGAAAAGAAACATCTAAATCTACCCAGCCCAATAGGCTGTTGAATGGAGAAAGAAGAAAGTTTAGATGACAAAAAAATCATTCTTGTCATATTCACACTACCTAGAACTTCAGAGAAGATTACAGTTGACATGTGGTTGCGGAAAGAGGAAATGTTCATGCATATGTCGGGATCAGTCGCTGCGACGTACTGAACTGTCTCTTTGTAGTACAGATGAAGAAAAGTGTGAAGACAATGACTTACATGACAGAGACTCAGATCAGAGTGACGAGGAATTTGATAAAGTAACTATATTGGTGACATTATATTTCCCAAATGATTACAACCACTCTCAATCTTGATGACAGGTGAGCTGCTTAAATTTCAAAAGACAATGCGGAATTCACAGGCGATGTTATTACTCCTTTACTGTAATATTTATAATAATAATAATAATGATGATATTAATAATAATAATAATTAATATTTTTTAATTGTTATTTATTAACAGAAAATGCATCTGGAAAAATCTGATAAACGAACTCTAAATCAGGTTATGAACAGTATTTCATGTGCAGAACCTCCAAGGCGGACATCTTGGATTTGGGAAGACATGTATGGTCTGTGACACATTATACAGCAAAACACCTATAGTAATACATGATTGCATGCCTGAAAATGAAAGAATCATCCATACACATGTCTTCTCTTCGTGTAAAAATCCAACAAACTTACAAATGGTCAAAATTACTCCTAAAGGAGTGAAGGAGATATGGTCGTTTTGTTTGTTAATGTCTGCAGAGGCAGCCATCTTGGATATATGATGTCACACAGGCAATATGCCACAATAGTAGGCACCAACTAAATATCACAGGCAGTAATTATCCCCCTTTATATGCCAGAATGTCAAGTAAAGTGTAAAATATGCATTGAATTCTTGTAGAAAAGGGAACGAAATATTTTCACTACATATATCTTCATAACAGTGCGAGATATATAAAAAAAACTGTAAGAATCGCTTTTGTTCCTTTTTCAATTCTGAACAAAACATGTATCTATAAAATATTTTCCAAAACCACAATTAAAGTAGTTATGATGGATTTTCTTAGTTAGTTCATGAAGCGGTAGCCATCTTGGATTTATGACATCACACAGGCCTTCTGCCACAATTGCGGGCAAAACACCTGGTAGTACCACACTAGCAACATATTACCGGTAGTCATATATTCCCTTCATTAAAAAAAACGGGATTACAAATGCCCCTGGACTAATAAATAATTATGGATTTAAATAGTTTAACGAGTGTGGGTGGTTAGGCGTACCACACCTACTCTACTCTAGCATCGACGCTGAATATTGAAATGGTACTCTTCTGTATTGCTGTCATTGTTGTAACAATAATGCCTTAGCAAGCGTATTTGTTACTTAGGAGAAGATACTAAAGCGTGGAAAACTTGCATTTATGATACATTATATGCTCACCTGCTAATTGAAATGCAGGAGGTACGTACTTAGGCCATTTTTTGTAGGCATTTTTAAGATACGGTGGGATTACAATACAAGTGATTTCTTCTCTCAGCCCCGCTGACCTCCGTGGCAGAGTGGTTAATACAGCGCAATACGACACCAGGGGTCTTGGGTTCGAATCTAGGCCTAGCCATGAGTATTCTTTGTTAGTATCCCTTCATCACGTTCATTATATCATCACTCATCTTCATGTCGCGATTATCCAAAAGTGGAAGAAAAGAGACGCTAGATAAAAAAAATAAAAAATAAAATCCTCTCTTAGCCCATTGCAGATTGTCAATGCATTGTTTTAAATAGCAATATTAGCATTTCTCTAGTTCGGTACACTGCAGTGACCTGCAGTACATTTATTAACTCGGTATTTCGACCAAATACATACAGGGAGTCCATAAAATCCTGCAAAAAACTAAAACTCTATAACTTTTTAGCTCTTGCGTTTAACAATACACATTTTTTGGGTGAGAAGGGTGGAAGTTTAAAGTTTTGTTCTGGCCCCACTGCTCAGTGACGCTTGCACTGATAATCGTGTGATCATGTGACTTAAGATGGCGTCCATCCAGGAAAAGGCACAGTGTGTTCTGTGGTTTGCAGAATTAAAATCTTGTGTTTCAGTGCAGAGAAAGTACCACACAACATATGGGAAACCACCCCCAGCAAATTCAAGTATCAAGAGATGGTATGAAAAGTTCAAGGCAACGGGAAGTGTATCAGATTTGCCACGCAGTGGAAGGCCAGGATCGAGTGACGATGTGATTCAGTCAGTGCAGGACAGCGTGCTTCGGAGTCCAATGAAATCGCTGAAACGAACATCACTGGAACTGGGAATACCGAAGTCAACATTACACATGATCGTACGCAAGAAGGTGAAGGCCCGGCCCTACAAGTTCGGCAGTTTCTTAACGAACAATTTCAAGGTAGATGGTTTGGCCGAAGAGGGCCCACGCCTTGGCCTGCAAGAACACCAGACTTGAAACCTTGCGATTATTGGTTGTGGGGACATGTAAAGACCGAGGTGTATTCACAGAAACCAGCTAATATGGATGACCTAAAAGAAAAAAAAATAAGAGATATGATTCTGAATATCCCAGGAGAGCACCGTCAGCACGCAATTCTCGGTTTCACAAAAAGACTGCAACAGTGTTTGGACGTGAATGGTGCACAATTGAAGGTTTGGCGATGAACCTAACAAGCAGGAAATAAACTTTGAACCTTGCTGTAAGTACACACAAAATATTTTGGTAATAAACTTAATAGTTTTCAAGTTATAGAGTTTTAGTTTCTTGCAGGACTTTATGGACTCCCTGTATATGTAACTTTCTACTTTTGAAAAACTTCGCTAATAGTAGCTAATGAATTTATATTTATCTAACTTTTGTAGACTGTTACTGGATGCGAATACAAACTGTCTTCCGAAGCTGAAAAATTAGTAGCGCAAAGTGAGAAAGAAGATGCAGAAGTATGTAGTTGTGGATACAATTTTGATTTATTTGTGGGAATTCGGAAAATATTAATTTAGTATATACTTATTTGGCTTCGGAAAGAAATTATGGAGGTGGTGGAAGGGTTTTTAACCCATTAAAATAATTCAATTCGAACAATCCACACAATATTTGGCAAAATGCTAACATTTGCTGCCTTACAATTTATATAGTATTCACCGTCCACGGTAGAGATAATAGTAGGCAAATGATCCGTCGCTATTTTAATTTCTCTTTATTTTGTTCTTCATCCTGCATTAACATTAAGGAATGTTGATGCGACGCAGATGTTGCCTCTGTTTTTTGACGTATTTATTTCAATTCATGATCACATTGTGGAAAACAAACTGAATGAATATTGTGATGGACAGTTCACCCACTATTACTTTTGCTGTTGAGTGTACAATGTAACAATATCGAATTTTTAGGTTCTAAAAAGTGTGCTTTTAGGTCCCTAAATTACGCTCTAAAAATCCTAAAATAGGTTCGAAAAACCTTAAAATAGGTCCTAAAAATCCTAAAATAGGTCATGAAAATCTTAAGTTAGGCTCGAAAAATCATCAAGTAGGTTAACATAAAACTTAAAATAGTTCAAAATTCCTGATTAGGTATAGTCACCAGCAATGAAAATGGGACACCTATATCCTGAAATACGCACTATGTTGCATAACGTTATGTGTGTTGCCTAACACTACGGCGATGGCAGAACTTAACGTTCTTCGCCGTATAGTTGGGCAATTTTTTTTCATGTTATCCACAGTCAAACTCCGCAATTTTGTCTGTGAGGACCATCTTATATGCCGAAAATGATCTTTCAACAAAAACATAGTCAGTGGTGCAAACTTCAATGCTGAAATGTTAGTTCCCAAGGCTGAACGCCACAAAGCACCAAAGTGACGTGAAACTGAGCCAGACCACACAGATCAGACTACTTTGGATTGTAAGGTAACAGTGGCACCAGACATTTTGCTTTGTTTAGAGCTTTGATAAATTACCATGGACTTGGAGGAAGGGAAATCGACAAAGAGTACTTTTCAAACACGTTCGTCATTGAATTTTGTCGTGATAAAACAAAGCAAATACCCCTGCGTGACATAACAATCATGTAAAACCTTCAAAAATATAAAAAATCTTAAAAAAGGCTTGATTTAGGAGCGTAAACCTAAAATAGGTTCTAACAAGCAAAATAGTTTGTTTTAGGCATTATAAAACTTCATCAGTTGTTGCATTTTTTAACAAAACACTGACATAATTTATTATTTCTTACAGAGGCGTATATTCGGGGCTACCTAGGCTATCTGCGAAGCCCAGACTCGGGAAATAAAATACAGAAAAAAATATCTATCAAAAAATGTGCATAAAATTATTCATTTCAATAAGATGATGTACCTATTTCTTAGAAGTTGGAAACATTGCCCGCTTTCTTTGAATTCGCGAGACGGCTGGCCCAGCTGGCGGGCAACTCCACGTGTGTGATGGGTAAGCTTGACAGGTCTCCGATCAATGTTGCAAACCAATTTTTCCCACCATGTAATTTTCCCAGGATCGGGGAATTGTGGAGTCAAACTGTTACAGGAGAGAGAACAGGGTTGCATATGGCGACGCAAAGAACCCTCTGAACTTCCTCAACAGTCTGGGTCAATATTGCAAACCAATTTTTCCCAGCACGTAATCGTCCCAGAAATCTTGAAGCCAAATTATCGCGGGAAAGGGGAAAGTGTCATGTGGCAGGGACAAGAACATAATTGAACGCTTGCAGAGGAGTTGAAAAAGAGGTCGTTGACCTTCAAACAACTAGAGATACAGTGGGGAGTAGAAAATTGTTGGCTGAGCGGGAATGGCTTACCGAAATGACAAGGACCAGTTCTAGTCTAGATCGCGTCGAGTGGTCTTGGTGCGTGGAATTTATTAAGAGGCAGCGTGTGAATACAGTAGCGAGTGGATTGTATTTTTGTGAATGATATGTGCTGTGTGTTGTGTAGTGAACTGAAATGAGGGACATAATTAACAAGCTGTCTTCTCGGCTTACGAATGACGATAAATCCAAATCGTTGTGGATGTTTCTTTTATGTCCACTTTATGAACAGATAAGCTAATGGGGATCGGACCTACAGTTAAAGTGGTATCTAAACCACCATGCATCGAACCCGGGACCCCTTAGTTTCAAGGTAACGACGTTATTACTGCTCCAACAAGGAGTACCCGAACTTAAAATCGTGAAAATAGGTAGGTTGAAATTTTATTTTCTCGTATGTAGGCCTACATAATATTTCACAATATGGGCCTCTCATTTATGCAAATAAGAATGAAATTCTTGATATCCTTTCCTTACTGACAGTGTACATTTCCATGTTTTATTTATGAGGTATATATTTTTAATCACAGAGCCACATCACTCCAACCCGCCACCCCAAATGAGTTATAAAAACAAGAACACCCCCAGCAGCAAATTTTTGTCCATTCGAACACTATGATATGGTGCTATAGCCAAGGTTCTTAACCCAGTATACGCCACTGATTTCTTATATACCTGTAAAGAAAAAGAATAGGTTAAAAACGTAAAATCCGAGTTCTACTCATGTGATAACGTCAAGTATACCTGTATTATCATGTGACTATAAAGCAAGCACTGCCATGGAGCTGCGTGAGCGAAGGGTTTTGCGTGACAGAACCTTGCCGACTTTGAGACAGGACGAATACCCCCGACAAGGCTGAGTATATTGTACCTCCCTGTATTTGTTTTCGGCCTGCATGGTCTGGTAGAGATTTGCCTTACATTTACTTGTAGTTTCTCAATAGTTGATATTTCAATTGTTTAAATTGTTGAAATTTAATTGTTTAGTAAGAGTAGATTACTCCGGGTCATGTTGGTCACATGGTTCTTTTGGCTGGGTTACACTAGTCTCTTCTACCGACTGACCAACTGCTTGACTGGTTTACGTGGACTGACTTTTCAATACGTGTTATCCCTTCTCCAAAATGAATGGAATTTATACTTAATGAAATGAAATATTGGGAGAATTATTCTTGCATAGGGTTGTTCTAGTTGACTGTTATAAAATCAGATTGTACAGTAAATTTCTGATGGGTTTTGTTAAAAGACTGTGGTACTTATAATTATTTAGAACATAATCAAATTTGGAAGTGAAATGAAACTTTTAAATTTGGTTAACTGTAGTCTTAAAGTTGTCTAGCTACGCAGAAAAGTGAATCTCCTTCTCACCCCCTGTTTTACATATTTTGAGGAAATAAGAGGTGTAACAGCTTCTATTGGTGTGTATTAATTTTAGTATGGATGTTATCGATTTGTAATCAAAATACCCGGAATTTGATTTTCAATGTAGGCACACTTCAATGTCAAGTGCATTCAAAACTATTTGTGCTAAACTTATTTTTGTATTATTTGGCAGTATGGAAAAGGCCATTGTTTAGGACTCTATTTTATGTTGTTCAAACTTTCCTTGATCCTTGTAATATAACAACATCATCATGTATCAACTTCCTTTGTCACCTTAAGGATAGAGGCGTGTGTCCTCTCTAAATCTGCCAATGGCTACAAGCAAAGTAATGTAAAAAATATGAGCAGACTACGATGTTTTAGTGACATGGAACAGCTAAATGTCTATCTAACATGCACTGGAATGAAGTATTCATTTAGGTCATAAGGCTGGAAGTTTTTCTCCCCTTCCCCTATATTCGGGTTATATAAAAATTAATACATGTATACGTTCTCTCTTTTGCCTAACTGCATAAGGGTTATTAGGTGATTCTTGAAAGTAAGAAATTACTTGTCCTTTAAACTGGCTTTCTGGATAAAAATATAACATTAAAGAACAAGATATGTTCGTTTCGAAAATTCGGATTTTAATGTTCTTTTTATATTTTTTTATGCTAGACTCCAAATATAATTGCTGCAAGGACTAATTGCCTCAGTGTACCTGGGCAGACAGCGACAAATCAATGAAAACCTTCATCGTTCTTGCCAGTGTTCTGTCAGCAGTTGCGCCAGATTCAGTGGTGAGTGTTTGGTGATAATATTACGTACGTACAGTACTGTTCGACAAAATTTCCATGACTATTTTCATTTTTTTCTTTCTTTTTCATCATACGTGTTTTTAAGGAATAGATTTTTAGGTGCTGGTGCAGAGATTGTCAGTAGCTTGTTTGATGTTCTGTTTAAATTCCTGAAGCCCTCGTCGGATAAAAGAAGCCAAATGAATATGGTGATGGCCACTTTGCTTGGTAATACCTATGCATCCCACGGTACGTACGTACAGTACCGGAATGATAAGATAGAGTTTGTATGGTTATTATTTTATTACTGATATTGAAAATGCAAGAACTGCTTACTAGTAAATATTTTCTAAGTTTGGTGGAACAAAGTACAGTGATTAGGCTGAAACAATAATATATTTCTAAAAAGTCAACGCCAGAAAATTTTCTTGACAATATTAATATCATCTCTCTCACGTACGACATTAATACCAAGAGAGGATCACACTATAAAGAAGTCAGAATAAAGATTTGACACTGACTGCACCAATAAAAAATAAGTGGGGATGCAGAAGGAGTGTGTGATATTTTCTAGGACATTCACGTACCTCTAAATACCATATAAAATTATATATTTGAGATAAATAATTATTGATTTATATAGTTTAATGGGGACGGGGGCTGGTTAGTCGTAGTTGTTGTAGTCGTATACCTTCTGGTTAAGCTTACAATTATTATTATTATTATTGATTTGCTTTATTTTACTTTGCGTGCGTTTTGTGCCACTTTGGCTAATTTGCGAAGATGGGGATGAGTGATGACATGATGAAATTGATGAATGGACACTCACAAACATCCATGTCCATGCCGGGATTGGAGCCTGACGTCGTAGCGCGATGTGCTAACCACTCCGCCACGGGGGCCGGCGGTTAACCTTACACATTAGCGTATACAGTCTGCTACAATGCCCATACCTTCTACTTTCGTTTCGTTTATATTTATTTATTTAATTTTACTATAACTCCAATGAGCTTATTACACTCAAATACTTCTTTTTTCACGTGATAGGGAACATGATGTTGAGAAAAGAAGAGGGTATGATACCTGAAGCACGTCAGTATTTTATTGCAGATATGTGCAAGTTTCATAATTTTTATCTTAAAAATGCCTTCTCTATTGTATACAATACATTATACAATACATGATAATATGCCTCTTTATGGGTATATTATCATTATTAGTATTCTACCATGAATTACATTCTTTGTAGATGTAAATGATTTCATTCACATATTTAATTAGAACATTATCCAAAGTTGATGGAAACATGATCTCCACTTAACGTTTTAAGAAACTTAGCTATATCCTCTGAAAATTTTGGGACTACAACACTGGTTGACTGGAGTAGACCCGTACCAGCAGGATTCTTTTAGGGAGGGGCCAGATCTATAGGCGGGTCTAAAAACTCTGGAAGGCCACAGCGTATGCTGTAATGTTTTACACACCTAAACACCCCCACACACATATTATATATATATATTGATGAAGGAATTGGGAGCATGACAGTCGTTTCGCCAGTTGAACGCTCATTCACCCCACCCCAACTTCTACCGGATTCAGAGCCGAGCAACAAGAATTTTCCACTCGGCTGTTCACAGTCAGCAGACAACGACAACGGGCGTGCAGTACGAGTAGCGGCCCGGACTACAGAAAGCCAGAAGCCAAGAAGCCAGCAGAGTCCGGAGCAGTGATACCAAAAGCAGGGAAATTTCCCTCGGCACAGGGAAATTTGAGGGTGAAAAGGGAAAAGGGAAATTTAATGGAAAATAGCTAAAAAACAGGGAAATTTAAACTCACATTTTCGTTTCATTCTTTTAAAAAGTTCGAAAATATTTTTTTCAGCGTGTACTTTTTCCAAATGAATAGTTAGCAACAGTGACACTTTTCAGTAAGCTTTCTTTCTTCCTGTTATAGATTACCTTGACCGGTCAGTCTTATATTTGTCGCCTTTCCTAGAAAAGCCTCAAGGCACGAGCCGCGCTGCACCTAGAAAGAATTTGGGACGGGATTTTCATTTTTTACTTGTTCCATCCATCATTTCAGAACGTGTCCTAGTGGCTGTGTGTGTGACTTTGTGTGTCCTGTGTCTTTGCAAGGAGGATGGAAGAGGTTACTGATGGGAAGCTACGTACATGCAACTCCCAAAAAGGTTAGAAAACGTCGTGGGGATTTATCTGCGGATGAAAAGATATCTGGGAAACATGTGAAAAAAATTCGTATTGAGTGGCTGCTCATTACTTCACACTTATATGATTTTTCATAAATATTTAATAATAATAATAATAATAATAATAATAATAATAATAATAATAATAATAATAATAATAAAGTTTGTTCCTCAGGCAAAACAGGCGTCAAAAGAAAAATATTAACAGCAGGCCCCTAGCTAAGCTTTGACAATGGGTGTTGAAAGTCCGACAATCATTGCGTCGCAGACGAATTTTTTTTTTGGGGGGGGGATTTTTTCAATACATTAGTGTTTTATTTTAAAATTCAAATGTTTATTTTAGGATAATTATATTATGAAACTATGATCAGTTTCTAGTATTTTATTCAATGGGGGGTTTGAACCCACTAAACCCCCTTATATACGGTCCTGATTAACAGTTATAGTAACACAAAGATACAGCTTCAGATGTGTTTTGAAAATCGAGGGAAATTTAGGTCGAAAAAGGGAAATTTTACACTGGTAAAAGGGAAATCCTGCATTCGGAGATTGGCAACACTGGTCCGGAGAATTAGCGTTCCGACGACAAAGCCGCCGAATCTCCAGCCGCCTCTTATCGGCGTCAGTATCTACGCTAGCGATTTCTCCAGCGTCTCCCGCCATCTCCAGGGCACCCGTCTCTGTCCAACCGTCGCCGACGCCAGAAGCCGAGGGCCAGAATATCACGCAAGGGGGTGAGTAGCGTTCAACGACTAAGGCTGCCAACATCCTTCATCCACACCATTCAGGGTAGAGGTGGTTCAGGGAGACCCAAATTGAAACCTTACTTATTTAACTGAGCTACGTCCCTGCGTGACTCGATCCCATACCATACCTGACGTCACGCTACCATATATTATGGGGGAAGAGTGTAGAGGCATAGAGAAATTACTGGAGAAACATTTCGTTTGAGATACATTGATGCTATATAATATTTTGATGACATATGCATCTTTACAGACAATATTCATGTACTCTATCAATCCTGGCAAGCAAGAATAAAATTTAATTTCCCTGACCTTTCCAGGTTTTGAACGCTTTTATTAAAAGAGAAAAATCCTGCGTTTTTAATGACCTTCTCACTTCTAGCCTGGTTTTCCTGACTTCTATAGGTACTCCACGTTTTTCAGGTCAGTGGGAATCCTGTAAATGAATTATCTGAAGGGAACTGTAAGATAAGTGGCTTCACCCTGATAGTGTCTCTGCTGGCATAATATTGTTTCCATGGTGTATTTTCGCTTTTAGAATCTTATTCGACAGTGAAACTAAATGCCAGTGGCAACCAAGAAGCTATTAAATGCGGTTTCATACCATTTTCAACGGCTCCTAGCATGGCATTTTTTGGCCTTTGTGTCCTCTACCTCTACACACTGTGAAAGTTATCGGTGATGTACGATCACACCCCTGTGTATTTATGTTGAAGACAGTTTCAAGTAGAAAAGAAGAAAAGTTGCAGTAAAATAAATTTCGATTGACAGAATCTCTTAATAATATTGTATTTTATTTCTCGAGTGTCTTGGAAAAATAACGGAATGTGTTAGAAGTACTTGAGGTAAATTTTTTGCAACAAAACTCTAGCAACACATCTGCTGTGAAGTGGATGCTCCTATCTACATTACATTCATTTATCCCAAGCCATTCTATGACTGGCAAAATCGACAAAAGTTGCAGAGAAACCCTGATGTTGCGGAAAGACGACAAAGTGGTGGCGTTATGCTTCTGATTAGTTGTAGCAAACAGGGACCACAGACCTTACGGTACGGGTGCAGAACTGAATGTCCCCATTATGTGGTTGGTTTCGTACCGTGTCATTGAGGATCCCTTGTTCAATAATGTAAAGAGTATACAAAACTCTCCTCTAGGAAAATTAATGTCAAACATTAATGACACTGTAATCAAAGAAACCACTCAGTAATCAAGGGGGTTTCTATTTGTTTGTCGAGTGTCGAACAACTACTTTGAGTCATAAAAAAATTCAAAACAATTTTAACATTGTGCAAAGTATTCTATGAATGTCTTAGATAACCAGTACAATGTCTATAGTGACGCAAGAGTCTTTCTTTGAAGTAGTGTCCGGACAGAGATCAAAAACGTTGGGACATGAATTAAAAGGAATGGACTGTACCGACTGAATACTAAATATGGCGGACTGCAAACTTCTGGGGCCTGCCTCTCCCCAGAAAAAAAAAACATTCATTTGCGCAAGGACAAAATATAAATTATTGCAAAACATGAAAAATCAACATTATTTTCGTAGGTTTCTGAAGGTTCACATTAAAATAAGTCATAGATCGAGGGGGAGGGGCATGGCTCCCTTTGGTATGGACCTGGACTGGAGAGCGTTCCACACCTGCTCCTGTTCGGCCATCGACAGTGACACCATTGAAATGGTGCTCTTCTGTATTGTTGTCATTGTTGTGACAACAATGTGTTATCAAGAGGATTTGTTACTTAGGAGAAAAGACTAAAGGCTGGAAAGTTTGCATTCATAATTCACTACATTCATTGCTCACTTGCTAATTGAAATGCAAGAACTACGTATTAAGGCCATTTTATTTTGTAAGCATTTCTAAAGCCTGAATCACACGGAAATGGATTTTCTGTAGGAATGCTCTAGTTGGCGCTGGACTGACAACCCATTTGCTAGTTTTCGCCTCACACGAAACTTGTTACACCGTACTTGTCGATAGTCTTTTGTTCCCATAATGGCGGCCGCGTGAGATGTAAACAATGTATCACTTCACACTTTTAAAAGACGATAACTATTCAACCGAGAGGAATGGTTTTAGGTAGAGAAGAATGGCGCTGAAAAAATACATACTTTACAACGTTTACTTTACACGTATGGAAGAATATTTTAGCTTTTTCAATTGTAAACACCGTGCACTTACCATAGACGGTGTAACTTGACGTGCCTTTGTAATTGGAACAGCTAACCGAAATGATCCATGAAATGCTTTGGTGTAAAACTGTAAAGTACTATCTGTTATAAGATTTTTGGAAGCATTTACGTATCATTTAAGCTTTAGTCTAAAGCCGGCTTAGTGGACGTGGACGAGCAATTTGAAGAATGTTGTAGGAGAATTACTGCTTTGTGCTTTTATTAAAAAAGGAAAAGAATGGACTAGAAATTGGCTCGAAACAAAATATGGTAATCAATGCGTACCGAACAAGCTTTTTAACTCGGAATTGCATTATTTAGGGGTGTGCGGGACAGAATTTTTTGTCGGGACGGTATCGGGACGGGAAAGTTTTTTAATCCCGACATTCGGGCCGGGAAAAATTCGCCATTTCCCGAAAAAGTCGGGAAATTTTCGGGACAGAAAATCTCGAATTCTACACGTTATTTTCAACTTAAGTGATTGTTTTTGCACTTCTGGAATAAAGACAAACAAATTCCGATTAGTTCCAGACACTTGCAATGCAGAAAACGTCGAAAATGAACAACTTTTTAAAATGACCATTCGGTATTTCCCGACTGCTTGGGATCCCCAAAGGCCGGGAAGTCAATTCCCGAAGTCGGGATCGGGACGGGAGTTCTTTTATCCCGATCCCGGTCCCGACTTTTCGGGATTCATTTTCAGCTAATCATATTTGTCACGTACACATCTCATCGCTTTGCATAAATACCTAAATATTAAGGAACTGAACACGAATGCACTGCACGTCATCTTTTTACTTTTTTTAATCGAGAAACGTAGAAACTATAACATAAACAGCCAGCACTCGGAAACCACAGACAAAAAACGCTCCTTTGCAAACTCACAGATTATCTTCACATGGCCAAACTTTGCTCTGATTGGCTGTTCCACAGAATCCAGTCGAGGAAAGCTAGTAGCAATTAGAACATGTCCTATTCCTCCAAACCAGTCAAGCAGTCAGCCAGGCGGCCATGATTTCTACCTAGAAAGTTTGTTCAGCGCCAACTAGGGCATTCCTACTAGAAATCCAGTTCCGTGTGATAGGGGCTTTAGATACGTTGAGATTGAAATACAAGTGTTTTTCTCTCTTTAACTTATTGCTGATTGTCAGTGTATTGTTTTATATAATATAATGTCAACATTTCTCTATTTCCGTGCACTGCAGTGACAAATACATTTTTTACCTCAGCATTTCCACAAAACATGTGTAATTTACTAAAACTGGTAATTGTAATACATTTTGTATCTGTTTTGTAGTTCGATACTGGATGCGAATACGAACTGTCTTTAGAAGCACAGAAGTCAGTACTGCAGTGCGAGAAAGAAGATCCAGAAGTAAGTAGTTGTGATGTTCGGTTGCGGAAATGAAGTCATGAAGGAGGTGAAAGAGTTAAAGGTTATCGCTCACTGAGACGCCGGAAACACGCCACCCAGAACCTCCGTCGAAAATTCTGTGCGCCTTTCCGAGGATAGTCCGCCCATGTACCGCGCCGCCACGCGCCGAACCGTGGAACATTTTCCATGTTCGGCTACAGCGGGGACGAGCTTGACACTTGCCGGAGCTAAACGAAGAGACGCGGAATTACACGAGAGGGCATGTGGAGGCGCGCCAACGGAAATTTTCTACACTAGAAAACTGCAGACTTCTGGCACGGAAATTCCGAGCTTCGGTTCCCCACGTTTCCCTGTAGTGGGTGTTACACCATTTGATTTCAATAGAAGCAGACACCAGAAGTTCTGTTGCCGCATTTCTCCGCGCCTCAGTGGGTGTTAAGCTTAAGCTTTATTCAGGACAGTGTAAAACAGTGGAAAATACCAGGTTCGCGCGAACACTAAGTATCCTCAGAAGTGAGAAAGAAATACAATTTCTTTATTAGCACTATGATCAAGATCATATTATCTGTGTCGAGAATAATTATTACTATTTCTTCTTGGAAGTACTGGTAACAAGGTCCTACTTAGAGGGTGGGTCCAGATACCCTGAAATAGTTGCCAAGTTATAAATTAAATTTAGCGAAATACTTTTAAGTACTTCTCCTTTAATAATATGCAGTTTGTTATTGTTTGCTTCTAACATACTTAACGTGAAAATAATGAATTTTGGAATAAATCGGTTTTGTACTGGCGGTATCTAAGACACTATGAATAAATCGGAGATTGCACTTTTAGTCAGCTGCAGCTGCATAGTTTCATGAAACTATTAGCATTTTTTTGCTATAGGTGCTATAAGTTTTAAATTTCTCTATCAATTTTGCTATTTTGACATTAAAACAATTTTTAATACTAATTTTAATAGTCGTAATTAGAAAAAACTGTATTATGAATGTATAATTTTAGCTTATTTTTCTATCTTTACTCCAACCGTTTATCTTAAGTAATAATAATAATAATAAATAGTTACAACGTATTGTTAATATTATTCTGCGAGCACCCCATTCGAAATATATTTCCTGATACGTGCATGGCTGATACATAATTTACAACTAGTAATATCAAACTTTAATAAACACCGTAACATCAATTCAGTAGGAATATCCCGTATTCTCCATGTAGACAAGGAAGATAAATATACTTTAGAATTAAACTTATTGAAAATTAAATATAGATATCATTGAAATTTTATTCACTTGGGGAATTTCCTAGAATCTGAGTATGGGGGAACAATTTTTAGGAGGGTGTAATGATAGTTTTGGCACCAAAATGACTATAGGGTCTACATCAAATCTTCGTGAGAAACTGTAGCGAGTATCGTAAAAAATGGGGTTGTGGAAATCAATACGTGGGCTAAAATGTACAAGTTTGGTTGGAAAACTTATTTTTTATGAATGCTGATGCGATTTGTGTATTTATAATAGACAATCCAAGTGACTGCCATTTATTACCCACATGTAGGGAATAAAGTTCTCCATGCGATATTTTCACTGCACTATTATTATTCAGCTTAAGACACGAATAAATATAAACTTCTGAAATACATGAAACTAGATGCTCAACTCTATCACAAGTTTGTTTTTATATCACACATTGACTCTTTGTTGGCTGTTACTGCTTTTGTGCTTAGGTGACACCGTTCCCCATTACTTTGCTTTTGTTCGTGCATTCGTATGAAACTATTATTTTTTAACCAAAATATAAAATCAAGGATAATTGACACTTATATTTTCTTTCTTCTTCGTCCACTCAAAAAACGATACACCAAACTGCAAACAAGTGAATATTTAGTCATACATGCTTTGTTTTATTTTTCAGTGTGCCGTACAGTGTATCTTGAGAATGGGTAATGCTGTAAGTATATACAGATATGTAGGTACATTTATACAGATTTATGGATAACATTGTGATGATGATGGGATGCCTCGGTACATCTGGACATGTTGTACCCTTCAGTATGTAGGCTACAGGGGATGACCCTGCGAGGTCATCACAATTATTTAGTTTCTGAGTGTTATTTCTCCATGATAATTGCTAGAGGCACATATTTTTGGTAAATAAAAAGGCAAAATTTCGGTACAAAAAGTGAGTCAATTTCGGGTTCAAAAGCGGTAAATAAAATAAAATATCGGTGTTATAGCGGTGAAAAAATGGATGAAAAGTGGTATATAAAAAGACATATTGGTTTTAAAATTGTGAAAATAATCCTAAATTTGATTTAAAAACTAAACTTATTCCACAGAATTAACATTTCACTTCTAATAGCACATTTATGTAGTTATCAGAGTATTAAGTTTATTTATGTGTAAAGGGGTCCATTTTTGCTTCTCCAATATTAACAGCAGAATTAATCAATTTTCCGGGAATTGCATAACTCTCAGGATAATTCAGACCTCGGAAGGTGTCGCGTCGGTGAATAAACCCTGAATTTCGTGTTTAAGAGTTAATTTCGCTTTTTGCAGTTCATTTCGCATTATTTCGTGACAAAATATGGTCACAAAATGCACCTCACACCTTTCAAAAACATGAAAAATTAACACTACAATGTGTTTTTTCAAATTTAGTTTTTTCGTCAAAAACGAAATATGCATGCCCCTAATAATTGCTAATTCTGTCAACGTTATTTGTGTTAACCATTTATTGTAAATGGTGTTATGATCTATTGATCAGGTACTGTGTGGTAGCATATTATGCTGAGTTGTATTGTTAATCAGGCCCTGCGTGGTCGCAAAGAATATGTAATGTTAATCTTATAATTGTATATTAACGTTTAGCACACGTTTATAGTATTATAATATGTATTTATCGTTTGTGCCTTGAGCACGTAGTTCAATCTACTGCCGTAGAGATGGCCTTGCCTGCTCCATCACGGTTCCACGTAGTTCGCGTAAACGGCGCTAGAGGCGCTACTCTGAACCGAGGTTGCCGGTTGACTTAGATCGGGCGCCAATCACCCCCGCGAGGCCCTTTGGGGGCGTTTTTTTTATTTATTTCTTTTTTTTATTTGTTTGTATTTTCTTCAGTTGGCTTTCAGGTCTGCTCACGATAAGATCTTACCTAAAATCCTTACCTGAGAATTAAAATGGAGGTGGGTGTCAAAGCCCCTCGAGAAATGTTTATAATGGAGGTTTTAAAGGAACCTGCACAGGGCATACAAAACATATTAGAAACGTAAGGAAATACTAAGAAACTTTCTCATATACTGGAGTGAAAAAAGCCTGCTCTTTTCGCAGAGCTCAAAACATTACTTAAAACACTCTCGCCGTCTCCAAACATAGATGGTAAACGCTGGGAAGACTAACGCTTTTCCTGAATAAATTAAAATCGACACGTTCGAAGATGTGCCGAACATTTAAACCGACATTAAGCGATATGTGAGACGGCTATATCCGATTGGAAGCCGAATTAAGATGACGTCATCTCTGTGGGAGGGACGGGACGAAGAGGGTTTTCTTTAGTGAACTTCAAAAAGACTTCTATTTTGCTGCAGCAGCACACTCAGTTGTCGAGGATCAGAGGCAAATAATGTGCGGAGGAGCTCGTAGCTAAAAATATTTAGATGTTCATTTTATAAACTCGAATTACTGAAAGGTTCGAATGTAAAAATCTCTAGCCAGAAATGACTGTGTTTAGATGAATTGAGGACTAAACGTGGTAAACGTTGTAAGTGCCAAAAGCGAATGTGTAGGGAAATCGCATCGTTCCTCACATCAGCCCGTAAGAACGTGCACACTAGTGACCTCTTTACACGCCCTTTGAACTACTTAGAGGGCTACCAGCCACATTTCACGTTTACCACATTATAAAGCATGGCGCATTTCACAGTTTAACGTGGAAAACGGTGTTTGAATTATTGTGGCACTTACAGCGTTTACCAATTTTAGTCTTCAATTCATGAAGTCTAGTCATGAAGTCACTTTTCTCTGAGGCACTGGCGTCCTACAAACTCTCAATAAACTATTAACAAACTGTTATATCGAACCCCTCTCCCCATTGACTCACGGATCTCTTGAACCTTTCGAAGGCCTATAAAAAGGTTCTTGGACCGTATTTAAATTCATCTGGAAAAAGGGTTATTGGACTGTATTGTAATTCATTCGGAAAAATGGTTTTTGGACCGTATTTAAATTCATCCGGAAAGAGGGTTCTTGGACCGTATTTAAATTCATCCGGAAAGAGGGTTCTTGGACCGTATTTAAATTCATCCGGAAAAAAAGGTTCCTGGACTGTATTTAAAATTATCAGGAAGAAAGGTTCCTGTACCGAATTCAAATATTTTAGACATAAAAAAGGTTCTCTACGGTCTACCTGGGTTATAGATGTGGGAAAAATTTACCTTTGACTTTCTTTCCTCAATTAAATGGGACAATATAATCAACTCGTTATTCTTCCTATTCATAACTGAGTTCGAATTATTTTATTCGTTTTCACTGAATCTTGTTGTAATAATGAGAAAGCAATTTTTGAGGCCATTTTACTAGCAGCTAAGATTTCTAAATTAGTTTTGAAACATATTCATTTTGACTTACTTTTCTACATAGTTGGATGTGGAAGGCTGCCCCGTACAAGACAAATATCGCGAGATGCAGCGAAACTCAATTAGAAATGACGCCATTCTTCCCATAGCGGAGGGTTTTTCTAAATACTGCTTTCGTACCGTGAAGAGAGGTAAGTACAAGATAACAAAATTTACGATTACTAATAGGATAAGGCATAACTTGCATACTTACATCAATTCTTTCAAACTGAATCCGAATTATTGGAAAAGGGTGAATCCCAGGTCATATACTTATCTTCATGTTGCAGTTGAAATCGGATTATTCAGGCCATCATTAATTAACGTGTTTCGACTTTCATGAATTTCTTTTATGAAGAATGTAAACGCTTGAGTTATTCTACAACCATTCATTTTTTTTCCGTTTATGTGCTTTTTGTAGTTCTATAAATTAATATGTTCCTAGAGTAAATTTACAATAAATACTTCAATAATCGCCCAAGTAAAATTCTAGCTTCCGTCCGACCCCAATGCAGTGTACAGTCAGAGAAAGAATTACCTGGGCCACGGGACCTAGAATTTCGTAACGTCTTAAAGCCTGTTGTTTATGCAACCTAAATAACAAAACATTCGCTTAAGTTTGCCTGGTGGATATGAGTTCTCGGGAAGGATTGAGCATTGATAGCATGAGTCACATGACTCATGCCCCAGCCACAACAAACAGCTGGGTGCTACGTAGCCTCAAAAGGAATATTTCAGCAACTGTTTTTTTTTTAACAAGAGCTACTCCTAAGGAAATATTCTTTCGAGTAATACTAGAGTCATTGTCAAAATGGTTCACTGAAATGATGGTTTTCATCACAGACCACACGCCACACGTTAATTGCTTAAGTCTAGTTTATGCACTGGACCTACAGATTAAAGTGGGATCCGAAACCAAATGTTCCTCTATCTGGTATTGAATTCGGAAGCCTTTGATTGCATGTCGAAGACGTTACCACTACGCCATCGGAGAGGCAATGGAACGCCTTAAGAAAGAGACGAGTGAAACCATATTTGTCGTAAACTTTAAAAATAAGACAATATTTTGTGGTCACAGGTTCGAATCATGGGAGAGGCATAGATTTTTTGTTCCATCGTCCATTTCACGAGTTTATAATTCTTCCTCACCGACACGGTTAACACGAGTGGTAGAAAAAAAAGCGAAGTAAAATAAATGAAATAGAAATAAAGGCAAAAGTGAAACAAATTCTATCCATAATATTCTGCATTCACTTCAGTCGTATTCACGGAATGCTACCTTGAAAGAGAGTCGTGGTCTCTAACTTGTCTTTTCCCCTTCCTTTGTGTTCTCGATTCCCTCTGTCACGATTGGTTTAAAAGTAATTAATGCAACGTTAATTAAACAATGCAAACAACGAAACAGTGCACAATCAATTGCACAAAACAACATTCCAATTGTTTTCGAATCGGAAAACAATTGAGATGCTGTAAAATGAAGCAAGATGCAGTAATAAAGTGGGAATTTCGTACTGTATAGAATTAAGTCGGTGAAGATGTGAAGATGTTTGATTGGTTGCTTGTTATTTAGTGTCGCTATCCTTTCACGTTTGGCAAATAGCGACGATGAAGATGAGTAATGAGTGATGATATGATGACATTGATTAAAGGACACTCACCAAGAACACCCATGGTCAAGGCCTTATTCGAACCAAGGGCCCATGCTGTCGTAGCGCGCTGTGCTAACCACTCGCTATGGAGGTCGGTTAGGAGCGGACATTTTACCATATTTTTTGTGCGCAATTGGCATCAATCAATGGAGTGACTAGGCATATTATATTATTAATATATTCATATAATATCACGTCATATTATTCGGCACGAAGTAACATCAGACATATTCAATCTTACATTTTTGCCTTTCAACTAATTCTTCGACTTCAGGTTAATCACATCAATAAGATAAATTATGAAACAAATGATAATGAATGTGGGATATTGACAGTTATTACGAATTACCTGTCACAAGCAACATTAAGCAGACTCGGTGGGCAAGCTCATTAAGTGGTTGACATTCGGTCTCGTCAACAAAGTTTCCGGGTTTGAGTACCGTCCTTGTCACGGGAGTTTGAGTATTTCGCCATTATTTTCACGTTTGGTCACTCGTCCACAACTGGGAAGAAAAGTTATGTTACGTAACAAAATAATAAAAATAAACATGATCGAAGAGTACTTATTTCATCTCTCACGAAATCTCCTACAAAACCGGGATATGAAATATATGTATCTTCACATACGTCTTCGATTTCTATATTTAACTAGTCGAGACCGACAACGGGAGGGCAATTTTCAATTCGAGAAACCGAGAGTCGGAGACACTGTAAAGTCTTGTTTCTTTCTTGACATCTCCCTATTTGAGTCGTTGTTCTGTTTGTTATTGGCTTTGTATTGGCAATTTTGTCATTATTCTTCCCCTGTAGGTAAACCATTACGACGATTTATGATGAAATAAAGCAGATAAAAGGGCAAGAACAAGAAAGTCATGCCTGCCCGGGACTTCAACCCAGAACCTTACGTAACGAGATTTGAAATTCTGGACAAGGCATCCGTGTTTCGCTTGATCTTCTCTTTCCTCTACTTCTGTTATTTTATCATACATGTATAATTAAAATGGATCTGGGAAAATATGTTGCGATCCATAATTGTGTTGGTTAGATGCTACAGATGTGAACTCCAACATGGAATAAATTATCATTTTTTTGTTTCGTATGTGGTTGAACATGACATTTTCTTACACTGTGAAAATTATTATTTTAGTTTTTGTTTTGTGCACAGATAAGTTAATCAGACTGGACCTTCAGTTTAAAATGGGATACGAACCACTACATGCCTCCACCCTGTATCAAACCCGGGATCCCTTGATTACAAGGTGAGGACGTTATCATTACGCCATCGAGGAGGCCCCGTGACAAAATTATTTTCACTCTATCTATACAATATTTTTTTTTCAACATTTAGATTTTCATTTTCTTCTATCTTTTCGTTAACTACTCTTATACGACTCTTTTTGCGTCTTCGAATTTCTTCTTGTTTCAGGAAAAAAAATAATACATGCAGGCTGTATAACCCCATCCCTCCCCGTGCAAATAGATAGAAAGCTCACTCTCGAGAACTAATTTATAAATAAGGTAACCATTAGGAAACTATTCGAACGTTAACTGATATAACTGCAGATGAAAAAATACTTACAGACTCTAACGAAATATCTATTCTTGTATAAGCTCACAGACAACAGGTATCTGGTGAGTCATTCACTCTTGCTAACTACGAGCGAAGGTCACTGAACCAAAGGGTGGCAAACAGGCGTCTGCTCTACGAAACTAGGGTTAGCAGACGAGGCTACGTGTTTCTGTTATCAATGACGTACGAAATAAGAAGGAACACACCTTTCATATCAAACTAGACGTATGTTTTGGTCCCGTCATTGCATGAACACTTTCTCGTCGTGGCCTTGAAGGCCTACGTAAAGGCTTCTCTGCAAGAAGAATATCTTCCCATTGAGAAGAGGAAAAGTGTGTGTGTATCGAGGTCCTTCAACTTTCGTATTCTTGTTCATTTCAGAACGCGTGCTGTATCGACGACTTAATCCAGTCTATCCGTTGTAGGTTTTAGGCTCTGTTTCTATTCGGTAATTTTACATTGTCTTCCTGCTTATGTTATTCCCGACGAAGGATCTGGATTCGATAATCTGGTCAATGACGGGATTGTGTTGGTTGGTTGATTTGGTGTCTTAAATCCTCCTTACGCACAGTGAGACTAATCGGGAATGCACCTACAGTGGGATCCGAACCACTATGTGCCTACACATTACTTTGTTACTAGATATTTGCATGCTAAGATGTAGGAAGTGCTACATTTTCATTGTGTGGAATTGATAGTTATTTTGGATACGAAGAATCGGACAATGAAGTAGTGGGAAAAGGATCACCTCACATGTTTGAATTATACCCCCCCCCCACCACACACACAGGATATCGGCCGTGGTTTTATAACGAAATATAACATAGATGAATTGTGTTAAGAAAAACTGGAGCCTATTTACATCCCTACGGAACTTGGAAGAAAGTCCACGTAGTGCAACCTTGTGCTTTGCACCAAGTCATGAAGGCGTGTAGGGCGTGTGGAGTTAGGGCCCCAAAGTTTCTTCTTACGGCCGAAGGTGGGGATAATATAATCAGCAACACGCCCCTGGCCGCCTTACCCCCCCAAGTTTCCTACAGGTACCCACTTTATACGACGCTGGTTGGGCACCGGAGCCACTTGAACAGGTGGACAAAATTCCAATTCTCCCCAGTCGGGGATCGAACTCAGATCTCTCGCATGGTAATCAAACGCCCTAACGACCGAGCTACGGCGGCACATATAGTTTATAGTAGCATTTGTAATTAAGGCAATAATTATTTTAGCGTTTCGTTCAACGTTTTTAGGCGAATCATATTCGGAGATACAACGTGTAGCTCTTGTCGGTTCTGCGACCTGGCTTGAGAAAAGGCGATTTTCTGACGAACAACATTCTACCTGACAAGTCACGTGACTTTCCTACATTTCCTGTGCCTGTTGGCTATTGCATGAAAGACTAGTTGCTCTTGAGACAGACAGAATCACCCGATCACCTAAAGGTGCAATGTGTGTTGCCTACCTTTCCGGCATTATTTACTGACAAAAAGACTTATGGGGAAGAACTTTTTCCACCACTGTACATCTCATTTTAGTTCGGGTTTTAGTGCTTCGTGAAAGAAACTGACATCTCATCCTTAACGGTGACAAATAACGATTTGACGTTTGCTAAAATTAACGTACACGAACTTTATAACACGTCAATAGATTTGAAATTCTGCAAAGGTGCCTTAAACTTGAAAGAAGACCAATGAGAGTTACTTTAATCGTGTTCACTAAATTAATTGGCAAGCAAGAGTACTCTTGATGAATAGATTCTCTCGAATTTTCAAGCAGGTGACTGACTTCTGGTAAGGTTTGCGAGTTTTCGAGACCTAAAGTCACTCTCATTTTCTGTGTAGGAACACTTCGACTGACGTTCACTCTTGAAAGCTTGGAAACAGTTCCATAACTCACTTCAACCCTGAAAATGAGAGTGACGTTGGCTCTCGGAAACTCGGAAACCGTTGCATACCTCACTTCTTCCCTGAAGATGAAAGTGATGTTAGCTCTCGAAAACACGGAAACCTTTCCATAACCCACTTCTACCCTGAAGATGAGAGTGAAGTTAACTCTCGGAAGCTCTGAAACCGTTGCATAACTCACTTTACCCTGAATACGAGAGTGACATTAGCTCCCGAAAGCTCGGAAACCTTTCCAGAAATCACTTCCACGCTACAAATCAGAACGAGGTAAGCTCTCGAAGACTTGGAAATATATCCAGAACTCACTTCTGCCTTGAAGATGAGAGAGACGTTATCCCTCAGAAGTTCTGAAACCGTTCCATAACTCACTTCTACCCTGAAGATGAGAGTGACGTTAGCTATCGAAAGCTTTGAAACTTTCCAGAACTCACTTCTACCTTAAAGATGAGAATTACGTTAGCTCTTGACAGCTCGAAAACCTTTCCAGAATTCACTTATACAATGAAGATGAGAGTTACGTTAGCTCTGGAAAGCTCGTAAACCTTTCCATAACTCACTTCTTCCCTGAAGATGAGAGTGACGTTACCTCTCGGAAGCTCTGAAACCATTCCATAACTCACTTCTACCCTGAAGATGAGAGTGACGTTAGCTATCGAAAGCTTTGAAACCTTCCAGAACTCACTTCTACCCTAAAGATGAGAGTTACGTTAGCTCTTGACAGCTCGAAAACCTTTCCAGAATTCACTTACACAATGAAGATGAGAGTTACGTTAGCTCTCGAAGGCTAGGACCCACCTGGTCGATAGCCAGTGAGAATCAATCATCATTCGTCACCAAGAAAGCTTCAAGACTTTATAATAGTATTCATACTTATTTATAATTGCGAAAATTGGTTAATACAGAAAAAATATGAGAGATTTAAATAAGTCGTGGAACTAATTAAAGGGACGCGACAATCTAGTCGGTAGGACGCCTGGCTGACACAAAGGAATTTTTACCTTAGGCAGCTCTGAGGCTCGTGCAACCTCTTCTTGTCGGCGGAAACTGAAGACTGGCTAAGGTTGCAGGAGCGTGGTGCTGTTTACAGTATCCACTTCGGCTGAGATAGAGAATGTGTTTGCGGTGCCATCATATATAGCAGAATAAAATATAAAGATACTCGTAAACGAGTAAAAACACTTATAAATAGAGCATACAATGTGTATATAAGGGAAACCGCGGAAAGTATCAAGAATAACAGTAGACTGTTTTGGAATTACGTAAAAAATAAAAAGGGTAGAAATATGATTTCAAACCAAGGTATGATGTACGGTAATACAATATTGCAAACGAATCAAGAAATAGTAAATAGCTTTGCTTCTTACTTTGAATCTGTTTATACTGATTATCAAAGTGCATATGACATAACTGAGGAAGTTGAACTACAGGTATCCAATCCACTTTCAAATAATTGAATTACCGAAAAGAAATATTGGGATGCGATAAAAAAAATGAAACCAAAAAAGACCAGTGGGCCAGACGGAATTCCTCCCTATGTAATCAAAGCTTGTGGTATTCAAAACACCTATATGTCTGATATATAATTTAATAATAAAGACGCAGAATTTTCCGAAGTTGTGGAAATTAACAAGAATCTCTCATATTTTAAAAACAAGTGAAAATACAAAAATAGAGAATTATAGGCTAATAGCCATATGTGCACCAGCAAGAGGTTTGGAACAAATCTTGTATTCAATAATATTTAAACATTTTAAAAGTTACATACACAATAGTCAACATGGTTTCTATCCCTGTAGGTCTACCACAACAAATTTAGTAAATTTTGTGCAAAATGTTTTCGATGCAATTTACTGTAGATCAATGGTGCATACAATTTATATCGACTTTGCCAAAGCCTTTGACAAAATTAACCACAACATTATTTTGCGAAAGTTATCAAGTTTTGGTTTAACGACTAATTTCCTAAATCTAATGAAATCATATCTGCAAGGAAGGAAACAATATGTATCGTACAAACAATCTGCATCTGCTGAGTATGTAGTGAATTCAGGTGTTCCCGAAGGATCAAATCTTGGACCCCTGTTATTCAGCTTGTTTGTGAATGATTTTCCGTCTCATGTTAAGAACTCTAAATGTCTTATGTACGCAAGCGATATAAAACTATACAAACAAGTTGGCAACATAGAGGATTCGTTAAAACTTCAAACAGACTTAGATATGTTATATGAATGGAGTTGTGTGAACGATCTTAGTTTTAATATAAACAAATGTTGTTTCATGCAGTTCACTAATAAGAGGTTTACTTCTCAATCTACTTACTCTATTAATGGTCAAGTACGTACTTCCACAGGCAGATATAGTTAAAAACCTTGGTGTTCATTTAGATTCTGACCTGACCTTTAAACAACATGTGCAACGCGTATAAAATGCTACGTTTTGTTATAAGAAGTACGAATAACTTTAGAGATATTGACTGTATTAAAACCATATATAAAGTATAGTGAGAAGTAAACTTGAGTATGTGTCTATTATATGATCCCCTATTTATAAATCCTATGAAAATAGTCTCGAACGAATTCAGAAAAGATTTCTAAGATATTTATATTTTAAAAAATATAATAGGTCACCACAAATGACAACGCCCTACAAAGACCTACTTCAGGAATTCAATTTCGAAACTCTTAGTAATATGCGAAAATTGTTAGATCAATTGTTCCTGTACAAAACAGTAAATGGCATATTAGATAATAGTTTATTTCTTGGACAACTTCAGTTTAATATAAGGAAGAATAATTTAAGTTGTAGAAATATTTTCATCCCTAAAATTCCAAAAACCCAAAAATTTAAGAGCTGCCCGATTAATAGAATTTGTGATATGTATAATGAAATTATGATTAATAATCATTCCATATATTTTTCAATGACATTTTTGACTTACAGGAAAACTTTAGAGTCAATTCTGAAAGTTCGAATATGTGATAGTTAATGCATAATAACTGTATTTATTTATACTCAAGATTATAGGATTATTATTTTTTCTTAATTTTATTTATAAACTGTTCTGTATGTTTTATGTAATGAATACAATTTGTGACTGGATTGCATATGTATCTATTGTAATTGTAGTTGTATTGTAATTTTGTAATTAGTATTATTATAATGATGTATGCCTTCTGTAATTGGAGGATATAGTACCTCTGTTGAAGGTAATAATAAATAAATAAATAAGTAAATAAATATACAAGACTCAGGTTCACTTGACGTCTTATACCAACATTACAATTAGCATATTTACGATATTGTTTTTTTCAGGCGACATGACCTGCTGTGAATATACCAATGCATATTATGCCTGTGAGAAGGAGCAAATGACAGAGGTAAGATTTTATGTGTGTGTGTGGTACGTATATCTGAGAAACAAGCGCGTTTCAGCCTTCGTTGTGTTAAGCCTACTTTGTGCACAAATTGGTTAATATGGAGCCTAGAAGATGCTATGGGCCTCTATCTGCGGTGCTAAAAAGGCTGAAAACGTCAAAAGACTGATCTTATGTTTTGAGGAATACATCTATTTGAATGATCTAGTAGTTCGAAAAGTAGGCCCTGTAATTTTATTTATTTAAAGTACGAATAATAACTCTTTGATTGTTAGAAAACTTGCCTTACACTTTCTTTGTGATGATGCAGAAGGTTTTCGAGGTTTTGTTCTTTATTTTTGAAAATAATAACATAACCAAGTTAGCGACTCGTGAAACTGTAAAATAAAATTTGGCTCCTCCCGTTATATTAAAGTAGTTATTATTATAAGTCAAAAAGTGTTTCCTGTAATATTTGCTTAGAATTGAAAGACTTATCAAACCGGGTACCAATGGATCCATTTACCGTTTTAAATTCTGAAGGTAGTACCCTCAGTACACCCTACTAGGACGTCACATAGTTACCTTCAAAATACCTTCCCACTAATCCCATTCGTTTCTATTAAATGACGATAATAGTTTTTGCAGTTGGTATTGCATGGAAACTAAAGGGCTACTATAAATGATTCATTCGATTTCAAAACACTGTATTTTCCAAAGTATTGCACATACAGATATGAATGATACATGAAAATAACTGTAAACTCACCAACTTTTCCTCACATTCTACAAATGTTCTATGTGTAGCCCCCTGGCCACACCACACACATCCAAGCGGTAGTCGAGTTCCACCATACATTTTGTAGCAATCCAGTATCCTTAAACTGCCTATACCACCACAAAATGCTCTGTTTACATGGTGGTTCTTTTCTGTACTCTCTTCTGAATGAACGCTGCACTGCAATAACAGATGTACATCTCGCATATTCCAACACACAAAATATCTTTTCTGAGTTTGACGCCATTTTGTACAGGCTCTGCACTCGTGCTGCCAACTGGTGTGTCACGATGCAAACTTGGTGAGTTTACAGTTATTTTCATGTATCATTCATATCTGTATGTGCAATACTTTGGAAAATACAGTGTTTTGAAATCGAACGAATCATTTATAGCAGTCCTGTATTAGCCAGTTACGAAGCTACATACAGACTCGTCGTGTATATCAATTCCGAGGCTCGACTACCCTTTGAGGGCCAAGCCTATCAAGCAGATTGTCATTGGGTAACGAGTGGCCAACGCATCGAGTCCCGTCTTCGCTGTCAACTGGCTTTCTAAACTAGAGTTCGCTACTTTGAGTCTGCACGGCGCTGTGATGAAGGTGAATCAATAATATTTACATCCAGTGTGCGAATTAACGGGGAGAGGGGCCTGCCAGGTATTTTCCCCAAACAGACAATTCCTTAATGTCGGTTGTGCACTTGAAACTTTCAAGCTGAGATTCGGCTGCAAATTTAGTCTATTATAAAATTCGAACGAGTATTTTATTTCAAAACAAATTTAAAAAAGGAGAAGAGTGTCAGTGACAAAATCAGCCCTATTTTCCTGTTGAGTTTTTAAGCTATGCAGTCTGAAGCAATGAAGTCTGCTCTACACACCTGCAGCAGAAATGTTGTCCTGTATGTTTTCTCAATATTTCTCTTCCGAGCTGATTGCGTACCCTCGTACGACAGTTTGAGAACCATTGCTCTAAGGTACTTAGAACCGCAAGGCAATAGTTTAGTTACTTGCTGGTAACATACAAACAAAGTTGCACACCTCTCCAGAAAAACTACCCCAAAAAATGAAATGACAAATACGCCACTGAGTGAGCAGCCCCCACAAAGCAAAAATCTTAATTCGTACAGTGTTTATATCAATCAAATGAAATGCCTTTTCTTGAATTCGATTAACAATAAGTTCACTTCACAAATGAAATTACCATGATAATTAATGGTAGGCACTTAAATTTAGGGTGATGTGGGGAACATGACCATTGCAAGTTGTAGAAAATATCTAAGTCCATTCTCGTACATCATAAATAATAAAATGTTCATAGTTAAGTAAACAGTATGAATTCTTAGTTTGTGCTACAATGTGAATATATCATTACATACGAGGGTCACTATTTATATTTTGAGCCTAACAATGAAAAAACAGGAATTTGGCATTGAAAACTGCTTTATTGTTTTTCGAAGTATTCTCCTTTATGGTCAATACACTTTTGCATTCGTTCGAACCATTTGTCAAAGCAGTTTTTGCAATCTTCTTGAGACACCTCCATAATATGGTTTTTGAACGCATCAACGGCGTCTTCCGCCGACGAAAATCGTTGTCCACGCAATTTATTCTTGACATTCGGGAACAAGAAGAAGTCAGGACTGTACGGCGGATCACCCATCAATTCGATTTTTTGACTGTTCATAAAATTGGTTGTTAGACGAGATGTGTGACAGCTGGCATTGTCTTGATGAAGAATGATCCGACGGCGTTTGTTTGTTTTCCATATTTGAACGAAGACCTCTGGCAAACAAATTGTTGTGTACCATTCAGAGTTGACCGTTCTACGTACCTCTAAAGGCACAGTTGCCACATGACCAGTTTTCCCGAAAAAACAGGCGACCATTTGTTTCGATGTGCTTCGAGCGCGAACAACTTTTGTTGGATTGGGTTCATCTTGAAACACCCATACAGTCGACTGCTGTTTACGTTCCGGCTCATATGCATATATCCATGATTCGTCACCTGTTACAATCTTATATACGTCTTTTGAAGCACCACGATTGTATTTATAGAGCATTTGTTTGCACCAATTGACGCAAGCGTCTTTTTCAGTTTTTGTCAAATTGTGTGGGATCCAACGAGAACATACCTTTTTCACAGCTAAATGATCATGTAATATTTTATATATGCTGGTGGAACTAATGCCTATGGTTGCCTCAATCTCACAGTATGTCACATGACGATCTTGCAGTATTAGGTTTTGCACAGCATCAATGTTTTCTTGAACAACAACTGATTTTGGACGACCTTCGCGAATCTCGTCGGTGAGCGAATGGCGGCCGCGATTAAATTCGTTATACCAGCGTTTCACAGTGGCAAAGGATGGGGCTTCATCGCCAAATGTGGAAGTAAGTTGATCGATACACTCTTGTCTTGATAATCCACGTCGAAAATCGTAAAAAATCATCGCTCGAAAATGTTCACGAGTTAATTCCATTTTATTGTTGTCGCGTAATCTCCAAGGCAACATAAACAACACAAATGAAGCTATTGACAAAACATTTGAAGTACGTTATGGTCAATAATGTCAGACGATTCCGTACAAACGTCATTTCGCGCCTAACTTCAATCAGTGTTGCCAAGGCTCAAAATATAAATAGTGACCCTCGTATATACATACATAATAAATGATTTTAATTTAATTTATTGTAAAATTTCAGACGTGCAAACCAGACAATAACTATTACTAAGCATATCGTGATATTTAAATGTAAGTATAGAATTGATATTTCTTGATATAGAAGTGGTAAAACTTTGCTGGTCTAGATTATTATCCGAAGAGGTTCAATCATAATGTCATAAGTAAAGCAGGCATGTATCCAAGGGGAGCTTAAGGGGCTCGAGGCCCCCGTCGAAAGCTTTCGGTTTACACTAGATAAAATAAAGTTTTTGGTTTCTTGTGGTGTGAAATAAAATAATGTGACGATAATTTAAGGAGAGAAATAATTATCAAGGCAAGACGG
Source organism: Lepisma saccharinum (assembly GCF_977018435.1). Taxonomy (NCBI): domain Eukaryota; kingdom Metazoa; phylum Arthropoda; class Insecta; order Zygentoma; family Lepismatidae; genus Lepisma; species Lepisma saccharinum. The sequence continues at coordinate 197,263,169 of NC_139229.1, read as the reverse complement.
AGAATGTTCTGTAACCCTGTTATTGATAATCCCACGTATCCAAGGTGGGATACACGGGGCTCGACCACCCCTGAGGAAATTTTTCTGTTTGCGCTAGATAAAATTAGCTTTTTGGCTTCTTGAATAATCTGACGATAATTTGAGAAAAATAATTATCGAGATAAGACGGAGAATGTTGTATAACCCTGTTATTGTTAATAGCGCGTATCCAAGGTGGAGATCAGGTGCCTCGAGCCCCCCCCCCCTTTTCAGGAAAATTTTCAGTTTACACTAGATAAAATTAGGTTTTCGGCTTCTTGAATAATGTGATGATAATTTGAGATAAATAATTATCGAGACAAGACGGAGAATGTTCTATAACCTTTTTATTATTAATAGCACGTATCAAAGGTGGGAATCAGAGTGCTGGAGCCCCCTCATGAAATTTTTCAGTTTACACTACATAATATTTGTTTTTTTTTCTTGAATAATGTGACGATAATTTAAGGAGAGAAATTATTATCGAGGCAAGACGGAGAAAGTTCTATAACCCTGTTGTTGATAATATTGCACGAAAACTTTTCTTGCGATTTCGGTGTTGTCGCAGCACTATGTAAAGACTTGTCAGCATTTGGAAGCTGCAAACGTAGCGCCACACGTAGGGCGATTCATTGTAATTTTTTAATCTCTGGAAGACGCGAGAGAGAACGTTCTTGAATAAGAGAATGAGTCGAACTACTGACAATATTAACAAATCGTTTTATCTGCGAAACGTTCTAGAATATAATGAAGATATAAATATGTAGATTCAATTTCCTGGTTGATCTGTACAACAGAATCGGTTAGTGAGACTTCAAATGTAGGTGTGAAAGTTCATATAGTTGATTAGTGATCATTCAGTGTCTATTGGTAGCTTTATAAGATCTAGTGATTCGAGAATGAAAAGGACTAAATACCGTAAAGTTAAGAAGTTTATTACCATAGCACTTGTCTAGTCTTTCGGCGGGCGCCCTACATGCTGGCAAGGGAAGCGGGAAGCGACCAATCCAGCGTGATAAGAAACGATGCAGCCACTAGAACGAGGTTCAGGTAGTACTTTTTTTCCGGATCGTTGTGTCTCTCCGCACCATTCCTGTTGTCTGGTTTGTCTTTGGGCGTTATCCCGCTCCCCACTTCCCTTGCCAGAACTAGGACCGGGCGCCGTAACAGTGGAAAAGAACTGTAGTTCCAGTTCGGGTTCAAAGCTGAAGACATTGACGACAGCGGAACTTCCGGAGCCTCAGTGTAGTGCTAGTTCGGGTCGAGGGCCGAAGAGATCGAAGGTCTCTCTCTCTAAAGTGAATATTTCAGTAGTACCGGGTATTGGAGAGATTTATTAAAACAGATCAACTGAAAATCAAAGTTTTGAGTGATGACTTGGTTGTGCCCGGTCCAAATTTCGTGTATGCAATCCGAGAATTTCATGGCCTAAAAAAATAATTTTGTTTAAGCCTACTGGGTTCGACACACACTCAAACACTTAACTACCATAAAGAGACAGCCGAAAATGTTATGAATGTCGAGAAGTGAAAGCGAGAAGATGTTGCATATGTAGACATTTTAGCTAAAATTGCAGGCTCTACCGGACCCCGTGCCATTGCTCTACCAACTGAGCCACCGAGCCACCCTTGACTTCGACTGATTTTTTGCTAAAACGTCTTCATAGTACATGTCCTGTGAATGTCACACCATAAGATGTTGCCTGTTTAATTAACAAGCACAGAAAATAAAGGAGAAAGAAGAAAACTGAGGGGCATTTCCACTGGTTGAGGATACATTTTTTTCAGTGGTCAATATGAGCTACCGCTTCGAGGCGACGATGACACTGGCCTACTAAGGAAGATTTCACACCATTTCGCCTGAGTATTTCACAAGTCGAAAGTAATTTTGTGCAGCCGTTTGTGTCCCTACGGTGTGAAACGTTGCTGTTGATTGGCTCATTCCAAACGACATGTATCGCGTGTCCCTTCAGTCTGAAATCTTCCTAAGTGTTGAATATCCAAGTCACAATGATGGGAAATTAAAGCTTTGTTAAGATTAGATGTGAAGGCAGACGACAACACTCTAAAGGATCATATCCAAATCTGCAGGAAGAACGCATCTTACTTCAGTCTCCAATACGAAATGATAAAAACTTATGGTGAGCTGATTTTTAAAAAAATATCCGAAATAAAGAGTTGCATTCCTAGGATTTTCGGAGGGGAGAGGGGTTACGCATACTATTTTTGGTGGTGAGTCCTCATTTTGCCATCTTTTCCTGTTTTTGACGTTCTTTTTTTTTTTTTTTTTTTAAGGAATACTGGGTCAAATGACATTATGACCCCACCAACCCTCCCTTGGGCACGTCACTGGAGATAAATGAGTAAGCATTTGATCATATTGGGAGACGAAACATTAGTTGTGTTAAGAACGGAAGGGTTTTCACTGTGCTTTAATTGTTTCGCGATCCAGCTGTATTCGAGAACACTTTCTTTGTTTCGTGTTGATATATGACAAGACTGCGGAAGCTGTGACAGACAATTTTGAACACTTGCGATTGCTTAGGCCTGAAATATGAACAATTTGGTGGGTTTCGGTTTTTATAAGAGATACAAACATGGGAGGACAAGACACATTAGTGGTGTTCAAATCGAGAGAAATATGGGAGAGCTGTCTGCGTCCACTTCGCAGTCCACTCTTTGAATCTCGCGTTGTCGAGTTGATTGTCCATCCCGTGCATGTGTAACAGCTTTGTAAAAACACTCAATGACTGACACCGTAAATGTTTTGATGCCTGATGATAAGAAATGGACAAACATACTGAGATGGTTCCGGCACCCAATGTTAATGCATGGAAACAGAGGAGTCGAGTGGTAAAAAATGTTCCGATTTCACGTTCTGATTAAAATGATAGCCTTAAGCAGTGGCGACGATTTATGAGATAGTTAGCTGCTCCCCATTTTTTTGCTTCCACGCTATGGCCTCTTAAAGCTAAGCCTAGTCTACCAAGAGAAAGTAAACTTTCGTTGCACCCCCCCCCCTCCATCCCCGTTTTGGAACCCAATCGCCACCACTGGCCTTAAACATACAATTGTGTGGTTCTATCTATACGCCTTAAAAATATGAGCCTCTCTCGTAGGTATATATCTCTGAAAGCAGTTTTTCAATATTTATTGTTGTTCACGAAATATTTCCGGTGGTACTTTTAGGTGCCTCACCCGATATATATACAGTGCGTCCATTTCGATCTGCAGCCGAGAGATCTGGAGAAGCGTGGCGGGCGGCGCTGACGGAGATGCCGACATTTGCGGCCTGTAATGCCCGCTTATTTTTATAGACATATGCAGACATTTATATAAATATTGCAAAACGAGCACTAACCTGTGTTATAACACGCAAAAGTTCTTCTGTAATTCATCCAAGTTCTGCTCTTATGTACACAAATAAATACGCTATAGAAACGATGTTAAGAGCCACAGATAATAAAGCATTTTAATCATAGTTTTGACCAGTAACGTCCTGTTTAAGTTTATATCCTTGAAAGAGTTTTGTGGCCATGGGAATCGTTTGGAGGTTTCGAATGTGCAACACTGTATCAGGATTACACTGCAGACGAAACCGATAAAAGTGAATGGTTTTCGTGAGCTTCCTTGCAATCCGAAATATACGAGCTCGAGTTTTTTGTTCCTTCGCGACTAGATGAAGACAGAGTTGTAAATATAGTGGCGAGCAATGTAAACCAAGAGCGTGTTAATTTCGTACTGTGCGCAAGAGTGTTATTCTTGGTTACTTGCAGTTACTTGTTTGTGATAGTGTAGTGTGTATGTGTGACGTGTCAGTGAGACGATTGGAATGCCAGCCGCAAGATTCACGTTAGAACAAAGATTTTTTATGTATGACACGTACGTGAAAACAAACTCGTGTCGAGACGTGTGTAGGTAATTTGTACAGAAATTCCCATGCGTTTCAACTCCACACAGAGATACGGTTAGACATCTTGTCCTTAAATTACGAGAAACTGTATCGTTAAATTTTAAAACACCTAAGCAAAAACGACGGATTCTAACCGAAGCAAAACTCGATGATATTGGTGCAGCGTTAGAACGTTCTCCAAACAAACCTCTACGCCGTGTTTCACAAGAGGTGGGCGTGTCAAAATCATCGGCACATACAGTCACTAAGCTACTAAAATTAAAACCATACTCTTATAACACAGGTTAGTGCTCGTTTTGCAATATTTATATAAATGTCTGCATATGTCCATAAAAATAAGCGGGCATTTCAGGCCGCAAATGTCGGCATCTCCGTCAGCGCCGCCCGCCACGCTTCTCCCGATCTCTCGGCTGCAGATCGAAATGGACGCACGGTATATATATACATATGTGTCTGTGTCTTCCTGTCTGTCTGTAAGAGTGTGTGTGTGTGTGTCTGTGTGTATTTGTGACCCTGTGTAGAGAAACATCAAGGCCTAACATTTCTCTTCATAAATCTTTGCTAGTTAATAGCTTGCCTCGGTTATACAAGCGCTCAAGAAACATATTTGATCACTTTTGTACTCAACCATGCATAACAGATTCATTGTTGTCACTGAAATTTATTTTATCTGTTCGATAAAGTGGTGTCAGTACTCTACGGAAATGGGACCATGCTAGCAGAGAAGCCAACAGGATGAAACCCTGACATTAACCATTTCGCTCAATTCATGCATTTTTTAAAGGTATTTATAAATAGTAAAAATATTTCGAGAACACTTTGCACACTATATCCAGTCTTCAGTACGAGGATCAACACAACGCCAAGTTTGAAGAACATTTTCGTTACCAAAGGAGTTTTCTTGAAGTCTGGCAGATTGAGAACTGAAAAGGTGGAGGGCGAAAGATTTGTGAAATAATGAGGATGTGGAATAGCCTCCCAACCAAGATCCTGGATAGCATCTTTTTGTTATGTCAGTGGAATATGAGCGTGCATTATCGTGTTGCAGCAGCAGTTCCTTAGGCCAGTCAACAAGGGGGTCCAATAAAGAAAACAAATCGGGAAAGCTGGAACAAATTTTATTATCTTCGTAAAAGTGTTCTTAACGACATATTAATTTTGAACTCCTCTACCTTCCCTGCTTTGGCTGCCATCTTTGAAAAATGGCGCCTAAATTCAGTTTTTTTTGCAAATATCTCACTTGAAAAGCATTTTACAGCAAAATTGGTTATTAGTGGGGAGGCAAATGGTAATATATTTGCCTTCCGTGGGATTTTTGTGGTACAATAATGGGAGTTAGTTTTTCTGAAAGGTATTGGCACAAGGAAAACGAATATGGATGTTGTCAATCCCAAAAATTGTGCAGGGGGGGTGGGAGGGGGGATTCAAAATGGCCAACAACTCGTTTCACCGAAACAGCAATATCTTCATTATTTATACGACTACAACAAATTTTCAAAGCTTTAAATACTTCTTGATGCAGTTTATACAATTACTAAAATAATGTGAATAATATAAATGAACCTGTTAGCCTCTTACGGATTGCTTAATATAGCTCTTCTGGTTTCCATTGAAGGTTTACTTTCTGTTACAGAGTATAAAATATATTTTGGAATGAAAGAAAATATTCATTGTGTAGCTTTCATTATTTTATTTAATTTAATTACGCCATCATCATAAATTTTAGATACAAGAACAGAAAAACTCCATGGCATCATATTGATGTATTTGTTTGTTACCGAAAACACAATGAAATGAATTATATATTATAATAATAATCTGTTTCAGAAGATCATTACTACAAAATGTTTGAAAACAGGAGGTCATCCAAATGAAAATAATGTAAAATAATAATTACACTTATTAATCAGTTTCACTGTCTTCATATGAACTATTATTCCCATTCCGGTTAAAACAGTTATTTACATCATTGTCGGGTCCATACATTCACACATGTCGGTGCATGGAAAGGCATGACGTCTGCATTTACATACAAGTGTTGAACATCTACTCTTTTTGCATGAACATTTCACTAGCTCCAGAATGGCCTGTGGGGCAGGTTACATCGTGGTCATCTGGGGTACAAATGTACCGTTTTGTCTTTCCCATCCATAACCAGCATCTGGCTGTGGAATCTTCAGGTTCGCAACAACATCACTTCGCCATACCATGGCTTGATAATGTGCTCTCAATATAGCATAGCGAAGAGCTGACTGTGTTGGTGGCATTTTCTCTGATTCGGCAATTTTCTTTTGAAACAAGTTAAACTGGACAGCTCCAACATCCGATTTTGCAGAGTTTGCCATGTAAAGTTTACAAACAAAAAGTTCTAACGCATCAAAAATACCATTAGATGGTGTTGCATGCAATCCCAAGTTTGCAAAAGCTTGCAAAATATGACTGACACTATTAATGTCTTCTTCGCTAGCAATATCTTCTGTTGTAGCATGTAATATCTTTGCTACGAGCCATGACTTCATTTCCTTAACACCTAGATTGTCTTTCATTGATGAAAAATTAGTATATGTTGGAGATTTTGGGGTTGGTTTTGTTGGCATACTGCATTATTTCAATAATGTCACGCTGGCTGGAATTTCTGTTAGGGCTCTATTGTTTGATGATTTGATCAAGTGTATAGCTGGTGAATTATCATCTGATCCTTTCTGTTGATAAACGGCAAGGGCAGTTGCATGTGTGGTATTCTTCCCATCTAGTGTATCCTCCATGAAATCCACGTTATCCACTGCGAAGAAAATATATCTGCCGGCGCATACACTCCCTGGTTATTTCTGATATCATCTATTATCGTCTCAGCTATTTGTGTTTCACATCGTCGAAGTCGATCGTATCCAATTGACAGACCACAGCCATGCAAAAGCTCAATGACCTTCTTGTTCCTTACAGATTGGTGAACTGATAATCCTACAGCTACTTGCTGAGGCATTACACGTGTAGACTGAATATTTGTAGTTGTTGTACATTTCACTTGTCTCTCATTATATGTCATGGATATTGCAGTTTGTGATATGCTCATGACAGCCTTGTTAACACTTGATTGCTTGCGTTCTGAAGACATATGTTCAACAGTACCACAAATAAGCCATCTGAAAAAAGAATACACTTCTCGTGGCACATGTTCTTCTGTTGCTTCTAATGATCCTGTGAATTCCCACTTCTTAATGTTCATTATAGACTTACGAAGATAACTAGCAGCATCATACAAACTCCTCATAGTCAAGTCCAAATCTTCATCATCATTCTGTGATGTCATAGCAATATCTCGTGCATGCTTCATACTAACATTTCAGGTTGATTTCTTTGTGATGGACGGTGAAATTCAATATCTGTAACATTTTTCTGCAGCAATTTCTTAATTTTTTCCTTGTTATAGATGGATAAGCGACATTATTCATAACACCAGTGGCGTCTCGTCCCTTGGGGCTTCCGGGGCTTAGCCCCTAACGAAAAACGGACGTATTGACGTAATTTTCAATCACCCTCGTACATAACTATCATACAATCTTTTAAAAGGCGATTTTTACCGACGTAAGTTCATTGTCAGCAGCAATGGATACGACAGGGCTCCTAGCGGCATTGACGTCAGTTATCATCTCGGGGCTCGTCGCAGAGGAAGGCGTGGTCTACGCTACACGTTACAGTGAAGATCACGTGCTAGAAGAAAGAGCGAAGGGAGGAGTGCAATGGGTTTGGATGTTGATTCGGGGCTACTTCCGTGGCGTCGCGTTCGTTCGATCCCGCGTGTTGTAGTGTAGCGTTGTGGTGGCTTTTATTCGCTATGAACAAAGTGGATTTCTTGTTGGCAACACCATTTCAGACATTGAGTGACCAAGAAAAACTTGTTGTTAAACAATTTGGTCCTGACCATCCGAGTGTTACATTAATACAAAAACACAAAAACACAAATAGGCATATATTAAATAGAATTATCGATTGCTTAAAATTCTGTGGTTGACCTGAACTTGCTCTACGAGGACATAACGAAAGAGAACAATCTTTAAACAGAGGCATCTTCCTAGATTTAGTAAATGAGATTGCTAAGCTAGATAACAGTTTGCATGAACATTTAGAGGAATCCAAAGTAAATAAATACACATCAGCCTTGATACAAAATGAGTTGTGTTAACAAAACAGCATGCGCTATTGAGTGCTGCGATATAATTAATCATCAAGCCGAAGAGAGATTTGGGGCAACTGAACATTTGGAGTGTTTCAATTTAGTTGACCCTGCAAAATTCAATGACTGGAGGAAGTCTGATTTTCTCGATGATTCGTGCCAAATATTATCGCTTCATAGAAGAGGGAAAACTAAAGAGTGAACTTCGTGTTCTTTATTGTAGTGAAGAGTTTAAAAACATAAACTCTATCAGTAGATTGCATTCATTTTTTATTTAAAATTATTTAGAGGATACCTTTTCAGAAACAGTAAAAATGACAAACATAGTTTTAACAACTCCAGTGGCAACAGCTGAATCTGAACGATGTTTCAGCACATTGAAGCGTATTAAAACCTGCTTAAGAAATGCAATGGGACAAGACAGACTCAATGCCATGGCAGTGATTACAATAGAGGAAGAATACATTGCAAACATAGAGGGCTTCAATGAAAAAATAATTACAAAATTTGCTAAACAGAAGAACAGGAGAGCATAGTTCTTGTTTAAATGAGAACCAACGTTCGTAGAAAGGTACGTTTCACAGCAATACCTGTTTCTTTTGTAATTCATGTGAATGGTCATTATATTTTAAATCCTTTAAAAAAATAAGTCCAATTTTGTAGTTTAGAAGAAGATAAATGCCTGTTTTTTTGTAATTCATATGAATTATTATTACCTTTTAAATATTTTTTAAAAAAATAAGTCCAGTTTTGTAGTCTAGAAGAAGAAAAATACCTATTTTTTGTAATTCATTTGAATTGTCATTATATTTTAAATTCTTTAAAAAATAAGCCCCGGCCAAATTTGAGGCCACGAGACGACACTGCATAACACGAATGTTTTCATAAGTGGTTTGCACATCAACCATACTCAAGGAACCAGTCTTTAAACACTCTTGAATCATACAGATGAATTCAATTTCTGATGCAGCTTCAGGGGCTGTAGAGATATTGGGTGCACTGGTATCAGGACATCGTAGTACACGTGTCACATTATTTGCCCAGCATGGCAAATCGTATCTAATGTCGATAGCATGACCATCTTCAGGGTTGATTGCTGTATTGAGCTTTATCTGGAGGGCTTCATTTCCACTTTTAGCAATAGCATCACTCAGGCTTTTTTGAGCATGATCAACCGACAGCTTCCTGAGGGAATTTGCACGTATCTGACCACCATTACAGAAGAAGCATTCATCTCTGTTGAATGGAATGCAATGCGAACGTGTTAGTCTTGGTGTGCTGCTTTCCGCCACAGTTGGTGTTTGCTGATGTTGGCTTTCATAGCGCTTTTTCATACGCTCCAATTTTCCCTTGTGAGTGACATCTTGATAAGAACTTCTATGCCATGATCCGCTGTTGTCTGCCAGCATGGCAGCAGTCATTCCAAGTAGACGAATATTAGATGATACATACTTCACGTTTTCGTATTCAGCATTCTCTTGCACACTTTGTAAAACCTTTTCATGTGTGGTGGGGTTTGTGATTAGTCCTTCGGTTAATTTCTGTTGACATGTTATACAGAGTGCATAGTTGATTTCCATTTTTAGCCTCGTTTCTGGTTCACTGAGATCCACTGAAAAATATTTTTTTTTGTATTTAATTATGCATAACATGAGCTTGTTAAAGCTTTTTTTAAAATAAATATATAGCGTTACCGCTAGTTTTTACACAATTCATATTATTCCTAATAATCGTAGAAACTGCATCAAGAAGTATTTAAAGCTTTGAAAATTTGTTGTAGTCGTATAAATGATGAAGATATTGCTGTTTCGGTGAAACGAGTTGTTGGCCATTTTGAATCCCCCCTCCCACCCCCCTGCACAATTTTTGGGACTGGCAACATCCATATTCGTTTTCCCTGTGCCAATACCTTTCAGAAAAACTAACTCCCATTATTGTACCACAAAAATCCCACGGGAAACTACATGCTCCATCTACATAAAATTCTCTACACAAAATGTTCTATGTATTTTTCTTCTAGGATGTGCCGTTTAGGTGCTAGAGGAGAGAGAAATTTCACCCTTTTCCTCCCCTACCCCATTTTGCAAGAGTACATCCCATGGAAACCTCTCTTGCATGATGTTTTGTAGCATTTCCCTTCTATAAAACTGGAATTATTACATTATGTTTTTTTATAAAGAATGTAATTTATGGGTTCAACTGGTTTTTATCTTTGCACACAGTAGTTTATAGGAAATATTTAGCGTCACCTATGTTATAGGATGTGCTTGGTCTCAAAGAGAAGATAACCCCAATTAAATATGTTGACTTTATCCAAAAAAGTTATTTCACAACAAAACGATGAAAAAGTTATGGTCCGGGATCTGGTCAGATATGACGACTGAACAGATGGTGAAGCGCTCCATGAAGAGTTGTGTGGAATGGCAGAGGAATGACTAAAGCCCCTATCACACGGAACTGGATATCTAGTTGGAACGCCCTGGTTGGTGATGAACTGACTCTCTAGGTAGAAATCATGGCCGCCTGGCTGACTGCTTGACTGGTTTTGAGGAATAGGACATGTTCTAATTGCTACTAACTTTCTTAAACTAGATTCTGTGGAACAGCCAATCAGAGCAAAGTTTGGCCATGTGAAAGATAATCTGTGAGTTCGCAAAGCAGCGTCTTTTGTCTGTGGTTTCCGAGTGCATACAGCACGAAAGGTATGTTTACAATTGAAAAAGCTAAAATATTCTTCCATACGTGTATAGTAAACATTGTAAAGTATGTATTTAATCAGCGCCATTCTTCTCTACCTAAAACAATTTCGTACGAAGCGATATTCCTCTCGGTTGAATAGTTATCGTCGTTTAAAAGTGTGAAGTGATGCGTTGTTTAATGTATCTAATGTGTTTATGTTTGTCTAGTGTAGTAGTTCCTCCATTCATATTGGGGGTTTGGCGTAGAGCTGACAACTCTGCACTGTAAAAAAAATGTCAAGAAACAACAATATAAAGCTATGGATGTTCCCAAGGTAAAATATTCCGGAGGTAAAATAGTCCCCCGTTCGGATCTCCGGGTGGGGACTACTTTGGGAGGTCCCTGGACTAAGGATAAGATCTACATTAGGAATAAGGATATTAAATTAGGCACCTGGAATGTTCTGAGCTTTTACCGGCCTGGGACATTTCAGTGTACAGTTAATGAGATAGTTAAGTATAAATTAGATGTAGTAGCTGTCCAGGAAGTTACGTGACCAGGATAAGGGAATTGTAAAACTAAAAATTATACTTTTTTCTATGGTGGTACTGAAAATCATAATTTTGGAACAGGCTTTTTCATAAATAATAGAATTATCTCGGCTCTTAAAACAGTAGAATTTATTAATGATAGGATATCATATGCAGTTTTACAGGGTAGGTGGTGTAAAATTATTTTAATAAACATACATGCACCAACGGAAGATAAGGATGATAATACTAACGATGATTTTTATACAGAGTTAGAACAGGTCTTTGATAAATTTTCTCAGCATGATATGAAAATTCTGTTAGGTGACTGTAATGCACAGATTGGCAAAGAAGAGACATTTAAAACCACGATTGGTAAAGAAAGTCTTCATGAATTAAGTAATGATAATGGTATAAGATTGATTACTTTTGCAACCTCAAAGAATTTAATTGTGAAAAGTACCACTTTTAAACATAAAGATATCCATAAATATACCTGGTCTTCTCCAGATGGTAAAACTCATAATCAAATAGATCATATTGTCATTGATAAGAGAAGGCATACTAGTATAATTGACGTTCGTACACATAGAGGTGCTGACTGTGTCAGTGACCATTATTTAGTAATTGCTAAATTAAGAGAAAGACTCGCAGTGATAAATCATAAGCAACAAAATCTAAAAGTTCTAAAATTTAATACAGGAAAATTTACTGATGAAAGAATTAAGAAAGATTACCAAATTAAACAGTTAAATAGATTTGATGTTTTGCAGGATTTAAATGATGATGAAAATATAAATGAAACAGACGTAAATAAGAATTGGGAGCACATACGTAATGCAATAGAATCAGCAGATAAAGAAAGTATAGGATACCATAAACCGAGAGAAAGTAAGCCATGGTTTGATAATGAAAGTCATAATCTAATAGAAATAAGAAATCAGGCTAGACTTAGGTGGTTAAATAACTCTGATGATACAAATCTAAGCAATTATAATAGAATAAAGCGAGATGTTAACCGCACGTTTAGAAGTAAAAAAAGAGATTACTTGAAAAGCAAAATTAACGAAATTGAAACAAACAGCAAAAACAAAAATATCAGAGATTTATATAAAGGTGTAAATGAGTTTAGAAAGGGGTGGCAACCTAAAGTAAACTTGATAAAAGATAAGGACGGTGATTTTCTAGCTGACCCAAGCAATATTCTAAATAGATGGAAGAACTACTTTAATGACCTTTTAAATGTCCATGTAGGAGATAAATCAGAAGTAAATGAAGTCCACACAGCAGAACCTTTAGTTCCAGAACCTAACTTGACTGAAGTTAAAGATGCTATTAAAAGACTAAAGAATAACAAAGCACCTGGCATTGATTTAATACCAGCTGAGTTAATTAAATATGGTGGAAATTCGTTAATATGTCAAATTCATAAATTAATTTGTTTAATATGGAATAAAGAAGAAATCCCTCAACAGTGGAAAGAATCCATAATTGTTGCTGTGTTTAAAAAATGTGATAAAATGAACTGCAATAATTACCGTGGAATTTCTGTACTCTTAACAACATATAAAATATTGTCTAACATTCTTTTAACAAGACTAACCCCATATGCTAATGAAATTATAGGTGCTTATCAACGTGGATTTATACGTAACAGATCAACTACAGATCACATTTTTCACATCAGAGAGACACTTGAAAAAAAGTGGAAATATAATCAAAATGTCCATCAGCTATTCATTGATTTCAAAAAAGCCTATGATTCGGTCAAAAGAGATAAATTATATAATATATTAGTAGAGTTTGGAATACCTAAGAAGCTTGTTAGTATCATAAAAGTATGCACCAGTGAAACAGAAAGTAAAATTCGTGTGGGTATTAATGTGTCTGACAAATTTACAATTCATGATGGGTGATGATGCATTATCTCCATTGCTTCTTAATTTTGCCTTAGAATATGCTGTTAGGAAGGTCAAAGAAACTAACGAAGGACTAAAATTAAATGGTGTGACTCAGTTGTTAGCATATGCATATGATGTAGACTTATTAGGGGATGATATAAATACAATTAAGAATAATGCTAAAATATTTTTCAAAACTGCTAAAGAGATAGGTTTGGAAGTTAACAAAGAGAAAACTAAATATATGCTTACAGGCCGAAACCAAGTGTTTGGTAATAATCAAAATCTAATTATTGATAACAACTCGTTTGAACCAGTTTCCAAATTCAAATACTGAGGAGTAATATTAACAAATGAAAATTATATTAAAGAGGAAATAAAAAGTAGGCTTAATTCAGGAAATGCATGTTACTTCTCTCTTCATAAACTTTTGTCTTCTCGTTTAATATCTAAGAAACTAAAAGTTAAAATACACAAAACAGTAATTTTGCCTGTAGTATTATATGGATGTGAAACTTGGTCCCTTACATTGAAAGAGGAACATAAATTGAGAGTATTCGAAAATAAGATCCTTAGGAAAATCTTTGGACCTAAAAGGGATGAGGAGACAGGTGAGTGGAGAAGGTTACGTAATTTAGAACTACATAATTTGTATTCATGTCCAGATATTATTTGAATAATTAAATCAAGAAGACTTAGGTGGGCAGGCCATGTGGCACGAATGGGAGAGGAAAGAGGAGTTTACAGGATTCTTGTTGGGAAACCTGATGTTAAGAGACCTGTAGGAAGGCCAAGACGAAGATGGAGGGACAACGTTGAGATGTACCTAAGGGAAATCGGTAGGGATGGAAAAGAGTATATAGAACTTGCTCAAGATAGGGAAAGATGGAAGGCCTGTGTTGCTGCAGCCATGAACCTTCGGGTTTAAGAAGGCTAGAGAGTTAGTTAGTTAGATACGTTGTTTACATCTCGCGCGGCCGCCATTATGGGAACGAAAGACTATCGACAAGTATGGTGTAACAAGTACCGTGTGAAGCGAAAAGTAGCAAATGGGTGGCCAGTCCTACTGGATATCCAGTTCCGTGTTATTCAGGCTTGACTCAGTGCTAACTAAGTGGATTCTTGGCATGTCTACTAGTTTACAGATCAAATGGAAGAGCAGCATGTCGATGTACGAAAGTCTTGTATATCAATGGATAAGCAAGACTTACAGTTCTTTTGTCGGTGATTCTCATCTCAACCACCATTCACTGATTTTGATGGTATTGAGATAGAGGAATAACAAGGGATAAGGAACTAAATTCTTTTGCCCGTTTTCCGTGATGAAGTAGAGATGCGGAAGAAGTCATCTCTTTATGATCCTTTGTTACAACTCTCATAAAGTTAAGAAGTTGGAGATGCTATTTACATCATGGATGGAGAATTCTTGATTCACAGCGAAACAATAGTTCATTTGTCAACAGTGAGAAATATTTGATACGATTCTAGATATGTGCATTAACTACGAAGAGAAACACTGCAAGAAAAATACCATCATCGTCCTTGGTGAATAGCGTGCGAATGTGACAGAAAAGAATACGAAAGCTGCTGAACGCGCTCGTTGACTAATATTCTCTTCTAGAGAGTTCAAATTTGATGAAACCATGCCTGAGACAACAAGCCAAAGCACATTGAATTCAAATGAGAGGAACAAGGTCCAGCTCATCACATTGCGGAAGGATCAAATAGGCTGACGAAGATGCACGCACGAACATCATCAACACTGCTATTGAATCATTGCTCTGAGTCAATCTGTGAAAATTGTAGGTGAAGATGTTGAATTTTCTCTATCCTCACTGCGTTAGTTGGGTCAAAATCAAACATATGTCTACTTCTTGAAGCAAGGAAAAGCGGACATAGAAACAAAGTGTACACACCTAATTCCATGAAATACACGGAGAACGTATTACGTTCAGTGAGGCTAATACTGCTTCAGCGTTTTTCACGCACGGAAAACTTTTTTTTTTAATTATTGGGAAAACAATCAGGAAATATAAGAAGCTGCACTGCAATGGCGTTCTCAAAATCTGACAGTGTTCTAGAAGATGAAAGGAACTTTCAGAACTAAGAGACAAGCTGGACGTGTCACTTGTCGCTTGTGTGTCGCTCTGAATGGGCAGTTTTCTCAATACCGTGCATCGTGTCGCCTCGTCTGCTGAGTTAGGTCCACTTTATTTACTGTAAGGCTAATCAGGACTGGTCCTACAGCTTAAAAATAGGATCTGAACCACTGTGCCTCCACTGAGTATCGAACCCGGGACCTCTTGATTACGAGGTAACGACGTTAACACCAAGTCATCGGAGAGGCCCTCGCTTCGCCTTTCTTCGCGCATGCACATTGCATGTTTTGCTTTAGACTAAAGTGACCCGTGTCGATTCCAGCTTCGGTGTGAAATCATCATGTCGAATGTAGCCTGTCGCCTGCCGCTTGTCGCTTCAGTCTGAAAGCTCCGAAGAACTGTGATGATCTTGTTGATATTCATTTCATAATTCTTTCTGGTAGAAGTCAGGAGATAAAAGTATAAGAAAATGGTTTTGGTTAATAACAATAGTAGAAATGCAGTCATTATGTACATTTGTTTTATGGGAAATATTTCAAAATTATTGTTAAATTATATACAGATATTATAACTTGAAAATACATTTTTCAAGAAACGTTATTCGAGTATTTAGAACAGGTAAACTAGACCTTGAATTTTTAGGTTCTAAAAAGTATTCCTTCAGTTTCCTAAAATAGGTTCTAAATATCCTAAAATAGGTTCTAAAAATCCTAAAATAGGTCCTAAATATCTTAAGTTAGGCTCAAAAAAATCCTGAAGTAGGTTCAAAAAACTTAAAATAGTTCAATATTTCTGGAAAATACTGATTAGGTATAGTCACCGGCAATGAAAATCGTATATCTATATCCTGAAATACGCACTAGCTTGTATAACGTTATGTGTTTTGCCTAACCCTACGGCGATGGCAGAACTTACCATTGGAAATTTGCTATTAAAATCCACTCTTCGCCGTATAGTTAGGCAACAATCTTTTTTCATGTTATCCAATGTCAAAATCCGCAATTTTGTCTGTGAGGATCATCTTATATGCTGAAAATAATCTGTCAACAAAAACATAGTCAGTGGTGTAAAATTCAATGCTGAAATGTTAGTTTGCAAGGCGCGAATGCCACAAATCACCGAAGTGACGCGAAAGTGAGCAAGACCACACAGATCAGACAACTTGGTATTGTACAGGTAACAGTGGCACCAGACATTTGGTAAAAAAATTGTCATCATCATCATTTTTGTGTAGAAAGTCAACAGCAAACTCATACCTTTGGATGTATCAGTAGGTTTCACTTCATGTAACAGTTGCAATTTGTGGCGCGCAACTTTAGTCTTTTACGAACAACATCATACACTGTACCTTTAGGCACTCCTAATTGTAGACTACGTCTGGCCAATGACTTCTTCGGGCTCCGAACACACGAAACACGGATCTGTTCAACAAATTCTTCGGAAGTTCTCGGTCTACCTGGTGATTTACCTTTTAAAACACTACCGGTTTCCTTGAAAGACTTTAGCCAATGACGGATAGTTTTTGCTGTAGGTGGTTCACCACCATACTGACGTCTAAAATTACGTTGCACTGTTATAACTGACTCAGTTTTCACAAACCAAATAACACACTGCGCTTTCTGTTGCGGAGTACACATTGTTGCTGAGTTGCTCTGCACTACACGAACGCCGGAACTGAACTGAGGGAACAAAGGGAAAAACACAGCACTGGTCCCGTCTCAAGGTCAAGCAGACCTACCAACTGCAAGGGTGCCAAACTTGGAGAGTTGATGAATCAAACACCACAAACCACGTCTTTTTCAAACACCCTGTGTTAAAAACGTTAAAAAAGGCTTGATTTATGCGCATAAACCTAAAATAGGTTCTAACAAGCAAAATAGGTTTTTTAAGGCCCTATAAAACTTCATGAGTTGTTGCATTTTTGAACGAAACGCTGACATAACTTATTATTTCTTATATACCTGTAAAGGAAAATATAGGTTAAAACCTAAAAACCGAGGCCTAGTAATAACATAATAACCTGTGGCTCAACAGCCCTAAAAGGGCCTTAGCCTATCTACTGACTGCCAGTCTCCCTCCACAATCCTACCTAGGGGTGTGTAGTTCTCTAACTGGTAACGGAGTGATGTGGAGTCAGCACGTCAAACCCTCAGCCGTTATAGGAGATTTCCCAGATTTGCGCTACTTACTCGTAGCTCCCCAATTGCCTCACGATAGTGGGTTGCCACCGGTCCTCTGCACAGGCCGAAAACCTATAAACAGTGAACCAAGGAGTAGCGCCTTAGACCGCACGGCCAAGGAGGAGGACATTTAGAATAGGTACACTTCTAGTTTAATAGGAAATGAGGACGTCAAGTTATCGTACAAAAAGATGTTTCCTTGAGTTTCGGTCTTGCAAAATACGATGGAGGGGAAAAGATGTAATTTCTTGCTCCTCTAGCACCTAAATGGCACATCCTAGAAGAAAAATGTACAGAACATTTTGTGTAGAGAATTTTATGTAGATTAATTGTTGTCATAACCTATTTTGCTGTAAAATGCTTTTCAAGCGAGATATTTGCAAAGAACTGATTTTGGGAGCCATTTTCCAAAGATGGCGGCCAAAGCAGGGGTGGTAGAGGGGTGCAAAATTAATATGTCGTTAAGAACACATTTACGAAGATAATAAAATTTGTTCCAGCTTTCCCTGATTTTTTTCCTTATTGGGCCTTAAAGGCATCCGTTGTTGACAGGCCTATCTGGCCTACTCGCTGATTTGCGTTGTTTTCACTTAAATCGTGCAGTATCCTGAACCTTACGCATGGAATACAAATGTCGCACCATGGTTGAATGGTCACAGTAATAATTACTACAATAATATATTTCAGTTACATTCGCAGATTGATAAAATTGAATAGTTTTGTTAAGGTGACCTAAAATTTGTAGCTTGCTCCTAAAATGTTATATTTTTAAAATTTTAAGTTGTAATAGGTCCGCCAGTACTTTTATTTGAGTTTGATTGATTGGTTTGGTTCATTTTACATCGTTTTTCTGCCACTTTTGGCTAATCACGAAGATGAGGATGAGTGATGATATGATGAAATTCATGAAGGGGATAATCACAAAGAACAGCCATGTCAGGCCGGAATTTGAATCCGTACCCTGACGTCGTAGCTTGCTGTGCTAACCACTACACTACAGTGTACTTAGGGAATATGCAATCTTCTCTGTCTTTAGCAAGATGCAGTGACTTAAGGCGAGGAGGGACAATTACGCACTAGTTGTGCATTTATTTCAATATCGTCGGATTGGGCACTGCTATTTAATAAAGTGTTTAGTATGCGAGAGAGTATGAATTTCTCTCCACGTTGCAAGTGGAAACTGTTTCTCAAGTTTAGTAAGCTAGACACGATGTTTGAAATATATGATTAATAAGTATTTACAAAATCCCATGTATTCCTTATGGGAAATCAACTTCAACTTCAAGTTACGGCTAATCAAATGGGAGTTTCGACTTTTCCTTCTACTATGACATAGTTCAACGTGTCTTTTTTCCGTACATGTACTTTTCTACGTCATTGGATGTTTGATATTCCCGAGAGAACGAATAAAATAATGGTCCCATCATCCTAATGTATTTCTCCTTACCTCATACGGCCATCGTGTCAGTGTTGCCAAACCTGATGTGCATAAAAGAGCTACATTTCACCATTAATACAGCTAAAGATGACTTTAAAGGAGCTAGATTAACGAAGGCTGCATAAAGTGCCTCCTAGGGTAATTTTAGGTGTCAGAGGGGCTATTACCGTTAGCTTTAGAGTGATGGCAATTTATTGTTAGTTTTCACCGCCTAGATTTAGCGGCATCACCTATTTCAATAATCCAATGATGTTCATATGAAATCGAAAATAAAGGATTCCCTGATAACAATATTGTCATCTTCACCTTATGCACGGCGCAATATATATAAAAATACCTGGGGAGGAAAGAGGCGGTGGGTGACGCAGCCTATATATGAATATCACGTCACGTGCAAAATGTACACTCATGGCAAAGGTTGGTCTTTATGGGCCGGAGCCAGTGGTGGCATCATGGTGGGGCAGAGGGCGGGTGCCACAGTTCACAGTCAAACGAGTGCACGAAAGAGCCAGATCTGGCTCCAAAAGAGCGAAGTTGTCAACAGTGATCGGCAGCTGTCCCAGCGAGAAAGATCTAGGGGAAATTGTCCCTCCTCGCCTTAAAACATATATACTGGTGATCAACTCCTTATCAAGTACATAAAAATTAAAATACAGTGAGAACTTAAGATCAATATCCAAATTGGTAAAAGCTGATATTTGTATTAAGAACAATCTTCAAAGCATCAAACTATAATGGCCAAGCCATTGATAAAAGCTGAGGCTGTTATGGGACACTCAGTACACACAAAGGTGGACAATACACAGAATAAGGGACAACCACCCTACAGGTATGCTGGCTGTGGTTCGAAAACTTTTTCACGGTGAAAAATCGCTACGGACTTAACCCCAATATATTAAATTTTCATGTCATCCATTCTGTCTAAAAAAAAAATGGCCTGCAAGAATGCAGTTACCGGCGTACAACGTGGAAGAGATGTTGATATTTGAATGCCTTATCAAAATGCTATCTTTTACACTCAAATATTATATTTGTCTTAATAATGATTATAATCTAATGACAATATAATCTTGCAAACTTCTTCCACAATTTATATGTCTGTTCTTAATACATTTAAAACTTTATAATATATATCAGTACATCTTACATGTATGTAGAATATTCGAACAATTAATGTGCACAGCTTTTATTTATTTCAGATGGGTTCAATATCTCTGTGCTCTCGTTAAGTTTCTTTTTCACTCCGAAGTAAGCAACTTCATTGTGGTTGCAAGATTTATGTTATGTATTCCCTGGTAAATAAAAAAATGAATTTTCTGTAAAACGCTTTCCGTTAAATATACTGCTTCAAGCATATCAACCTTCGCACAATATTTACATACAAAAAGTGGTCAGTAACAGAATCGACTTGTTGTTTTGAGTTGTTGTTTTTTAAGTCCACTTTATGCACAGATAGATTAATCAGGACTGGATCTACAGTTTATAGTGGGCTACGAACCACTATGCTGTGTGTCTCCACCGGGTATCGAACCCGAGATTCCTTGATTATGAGGTATCGAAGTTACCAAAACGCCATCTGAGAAGACAATAACATTGGCTGTGGGTACCTGGTTCGATACTCGTGGAGGCACATTGCACAGTGGTTTAGATCCCACCTTAAACTGCAGGTTCAGTTCCGATAAGCCTATCTGTGCGTGAAGTGGACTTAAAAACCAAACTCAAACGATGCAAATGCATCATATACGTTAAGCAACACATGCGATGATAAATACATTATCTGAAGGAAAATGTTAAGATCAGTTACTTCGCCTTGTAGCATCTCTGTTGCCATGGTAACTATTGTTTCAATGCCATAATGTAGATGGCTGTGGATGCGGGTGCAGGATTTTTACTTCCTGGTGCACATCACATCCTGTCGCCTCCGTCTCCTTGAATGCTCTGACCTCTATAGAAGATTTCCACCGGAAGCGGAGATGGCAAAGGACGCCGGAACTGGCTACTATATAAGCGAAGGGTTCCCTGAAGCTGGCCCCTTCTGTTGCTTGTATTAGATCTGTACATCAGGGATTGTAGCTGCCAGTCACCGCCAGAAAGCAGAGGTAAGTGTGCTGCCGCATTCCTGGACCACCTACTAGTTTAGCCTTTGTAAACAGTCTAACTCAGTGGTATTCGAACTGTGCGGCGTGCCTCCACAGAACTTCCGAAAAAAAATCTGATAGTTTAAGTGTGTTAATAAAAATATATAAATATATTCTTTTGGTTGTCGCTCGGTATGTCAACTTTCCTGTGTTTGGACTGAGATCGGAGCTGCACACGTACCTTGTAGAAGAAAAACATGCAAATGCTGAAAACTTCATTGATAGTGCATTTGTACAGAAATTGACATACCTTTCTGATATTTTCCACAAACTGAATGTATCTGAGCAAGGTACAGGGGAATCCTGCAGACAAGGTGTCAGCCTTCAAAAAAAGTTGCTGCTTTGTAAGAGAAAGGTTAAACAGTGAACATATTTGCTAGAGGAAACATGACTACAATTCTGTTTGCCTGTTTTAAACATCTAATATCCAGCTATTCTTATTGCCTATATTAATTTCTTGTTTTCGGATAATCGTGAACATGAGGATAAAAGCTGGCAACATAAAATTGATGAATGAACAATCACGAACACACATGGACAACGCAGAACACAAATCCCACAGAAGATTATACTGGCTGTGAACCAGGACGCCAGAGCCTATGAGAATGCAATCCAATCTGTAGTGCGTGGGAAGAAAAGCTGACATTCGGTTATTTGGGTGTCTCTAGAAAGAGTTTGATTAAGATTAAACCCTTTAATCAAACTATTCTAGCACAATTAAACAAATCGTAAACCTGACCTGTTCTGTATACCATACCTGTATAGGTAGGTTTCATGTGATGTCAGGATGCGTAAAGCCGCCATGTTTGCGGCCAAATTTGTTTGTCGTGTGCAAGGAAATATTGTGAAATAATGTGACAGTCTGTTTGAAACATCGAATACCGGACAATAGCCCCGTCTAGTTCGCTGCACTTTTTGAAACTAGGTGTAGTGCAGGTTAGTGGTGGCGATTAAAAGGGGTGTGGGTGGCAGTTGCCCCCTCCCTACTTTTTGCCACTTTTGCCCCTGCACTATGCTACTAAAAAAACTTTTCTTCTACTAAGGGAAAGTAAACTGTCCTGCCCCCCCCCCCCAGTTTGGGAACCCGCCGCCACTGGTGCAGGTGTATCCCGGTGTCAAGCTGGTGCAAGAAAATGATGTTCAACCAAGCTCATGAATAACAGCGTTCAGGTTCATAAGATTTAACAAATGCGTGTCTTCTGCTTTAAACTTTAATTTCATTATTTAGCATGCACGTACGTGATCATACACCACACATTTCACTGCTCGAGAACGTAGTGCAAACGGTGCAGGCACCAAATACACTACTTGACATCAAATCAACGAAGTAGAACAGTCGGTGTTGAACCGTGTAACCAACTAGACGCGCCAGTGGAGAGCCGAAAAGTGCAGCGATCTAGACGGGGCTATTGTCAAGGGGCTATTGTACTATCGTAAACCAGGTTACAAGAACTAGCCACCATAATGGCTGCTCGAAACCACAATTCAGCAGTTTGTGACGTAGATGAAACGCACCTCTATGCATAGCCCTGAAAGTATGTGGGTGGAGGGGGTTTTCCTTTCGGGGGTTTCCCAAGTTTTTATTTCTTTCTTCAGAAAGTGTCACCCCTTAAAACCTCAAAATAAAATGTGACTAAGATAGTCCCAAAATATGTTCCAATTATTTCTTATGTTCATATTACACTATGTGAAGTAGATACTCCTACTCATATTCATCAATCTTAAACCATTCTCTGCCTAGTAAAATCTATACTAGTTACACAAAACAACTGACGTTTGAGACAGAAGACGAGATTTTGTGGACTTCTACTCAGTGGTTGTAATAAGGGCCACGCAGAGAGACGGAGGTCAAAGAGCTTTGCAGTCATTAAGGAACTTAGGTTCCATAATGTAAAGAGCATACAAAATTCTCCTCTATTAAAACTAACCTAAAACATTAATGCAATTGTAATCGAAGAAATCATTCATACCTAAATCAAGGGATTTCTATTTGTTTGTCCACTGTCAAAAGAACGTTTTTGACCAGTTACAAAACATAAATTCGAACAAGGCACACAATATTTTGCAAAATGATCTACGTCCAAGAAAGACTCCGAGACCTATGTTTTGGAGTAGGTACAAACATTCTCTACCCTACGATTTCCACAATTTGTAAAGTCAACGGCAAATATAATGTAGGGAAATTGACCACCGCTATTTTCATTTCTACATCCTGTGCCTTTGTAAGGAATGAAATTGGGTTGATGCTATGCAGATGTTGCCTCTGTTTATTGAAGTTTTTTTTTAAAAAATTCGCGACAACAGACTGAAAAGTATGAAGGACAAATTAGCCCACTGTTACTTTTACCGTTGAATGCACAGTGTAATAATATTGTTATTATGGTGTCATTTGTTAGACTTTCCTGGCCTATTAATGTGGTTTTGGTATCTTATTAGATTCTTTTTATTAAAAATCTAGCGTACTGGAAACTACAGGATAAATTTATGAAACTCGATTTAAATAGGATCCCCTTTTTCAGTTCTGCAGGGGTACCCAAAATCGGTATCTCAGGTGTGTAGTAATCGTAGTGTTAACGTTAGAGACCTGTAAAGCAAACCCGAATTTGATTTTGATTTTTGATGTTCGAACACTTCAATGTTAATATAATTAACACTAAAGTAGCTAACCAAACCAGTTTATTTACAATTAAAAGCACTTTACATGTAACATTTCTAACCTCTATCAGGGTCTTCCTGATAGATACCTCAAAGTCAAGTGGATTCAGGATGGATTAAAGAATTTGTGCTAAACTTGTTTTGTATTCTTTGACAGTCTGCAAAAATATATTATTGTAGTACTCTGATTTATGTCCCTCGAACGTTTCTCCCATATGAGATAACAGTACCACCACTTCTCATACTTCGTCGCCTCATAAAGAGAGGGTGGGAGGTGGAGGCACATGCCCTCGCTGAATCGGCCAATTGCTACTCACATGGGAATTATTAACAATAAGTCACTTCATTGACATTGAACAGCTAAATGTCTATATAACATGCACTGGAGTCAAGTATTATTCATTTACACCATAACACAGAAAGCTTCCTGAATACAGGTAGTATGAAAATAGATTCAGCTTTTAATATTATTTTTGCACTTCTTTATTCTAGGCTCCATACATAGTTGCTACGTTGACTAATTTCTGCATTCTATCTTGGCCGGCGGCAGACATCGACAGAAAACAATGAAAACTTTCATCGTTCTTGCCTGCGTTCTGTCAACTGTTGTGGCATATTCAATGGTGAGTATTGTGGTCCCCGTGGCGGAGTGGTTAACACATCGCGCTACGACGTCACGGGTCCCGGGTTCGAAGGTAAATTGTCCATGACTGTTTTCATTAATTTTTCTCATGCAATTCCGTTTTTTTAAGGAACAGATTTTTAGGAGTGTTGGTGCAGAGATTGTCAGTTGTTTGATGTTTTGTTTAAATTCTTGAATCCCTTACCGGAAAAAAAAAGAAATATGATAATGGACACTTTTCTTGTTAATACTTATGCATCCCACTCTAAGTACGTACAGTACGAGAACGAAAGTATATTTTATTTGTTTATTATTTTAATTTCGTATTGAAAATAGAATAACTGCTCACTACTACGTAAGATTTTCTAAGATTTGTGGAATAAATTACAGTGCTTACGTAGTAAGTATAATATATAATCCTTATCCCTCTCGGCTTCGAATTCTCGGCACTGTTCATCACGATAATATTATTTTGTGTTCAGGTGCAGAACCACAAATGGTCGAACACCAGCAGAGGTTTCTAGAGCTTCGCACGCAGTTCCCTAGTTTTAACGAGTTTTATACGAATGGGTCCAAAGCAGTCGTATCCGTTGCCTAAAGGCAGTGGACCTTTCTGATCTCCATGCTCTGCAGAAAACCCTTGTCTGCATTGATTCGACCAACGTGATTCAGACACTGGAATCGCCGAATTACCAGCATCCGGCAGTGCAGCTAATCTTTCGACGGCTCATGCCTTTATCTGTCAGTGCTGATGTTAGCTTCTGCTGGGTCCCTAGTCAGGTTGGCATACAGGGGAACGAAGCAGCCGATGCTGCCGCCAAGTCTGCTGATGCAGATGGCGACGTTCTCGTCAACCTTTTGCCAGCTAGCGACCTGCAAAATGTGTTTCGTTGTTTCCTTCTTGACAATTGGCAGGAAAAGCGGGATGTGATAACGAGGACACAGCAGCTTCACGATTTTAAGTACACAATAGATACATGACAATCCTCGTCCCTTCCATCCCGTTGAGAGGAAGTTATCACCTGACTGCGTATTGGACACAGTCGTCTCACCCATGGTCATTTTCTGCACGGGCTGGATCCTCCAATGTGTTGTGTTTGTAATATTGTTTTAAGTATTTGGCATATTCTTGTTGAATGTGCCGATATTACTTTCCTCAGGCAGACTTTTAATTTTTCCAACTGTTTTTCATCTCTCTTTGGAGATGACGACAGTGTGTTATAAAATGTTCTTAGCTTTATCCAAGGAGCTGGTCTCTTCCACTCTCTGTGTGGAAGATTTTAGTATATTCTTACTTTTTAATTTTAACTTTTATCAAGGGGCTTTTTACAGAGGATAAAGAGGGGGGGACCCCCGAAAGTTGCCCAGCCTCCACCTGCATACAATCACAGGTACGCGCTTGCTGTCCTGGTACGTCACGGACACTGCCGGCTTGTAACAATTCCATTGAAAGTCAATGTATTCATTAAAAGCCGGCAGTGTCCGTGACTTACATGGAATTTACACCAGGACGTCGTATCATTTGAATTTCGGTTCCACCGTCTTACTCTCTCTCATTTCTTAATTATTTCCAAATGGACATTACATGTATGCACTACATAGTTGTTCGGAGTTCCAGAACAACGATGTTGGTTGCGCAAACAATACAATTTATATAATTTATACAGTTAAACTTGCAACACTTTTCATTGATGATGAAACGAAGCTTTTTACACCAATTGTGCTAAATTTTTAATTAAGAGTTTTAGATAATGGGATATTTCACCGCAGTGGCGTGGCGTGGGATTTTTAAAAGTGTTACCGGTTATCAGTAGGACATTTAAGGGAGGAGCCGTAAGACTTGGGCGCCTCCCCACCTCATGCCCCCCCTTCCCCAATGTCTTCCAAGTAGATCATATAATATTAATCTGGTACGTCTGCAATTCAATACTAGATTTTGGTAAAGTTATTAATCAGGAAAAAAAATGTTGACATAAGGACTGAAGTGAAATATCAAACATTGGTTGTTGACACAATAATACGTAATTTGATACTTACAGAAACATCGAAGGCTACTTATAGAGCAGATCAATCCGACGAATCTTCTTTGAAAATAGTTATATGATGCTGTGGTCTCGGGTTCGAATCCTGGCTTGGGTATGGACGTTTGTGATGTTTATTCATCAATTTCATGATATCATCACTCATCCCCATCTTCGCAAATTAGCCAAAAGTGGCACAAGCGAAGCAAAATCAATCAAATCAAATCAAAAAGTTCTATGATGCTGTCATAAAGTGAAGTTTTTCATTTGAATTTGAATTTTTGGGTGCGTCATGGTCATGGTCCATGTTATCCACACCTGAATTCCACACTTTTTTTTTACCCGAAAATAGAGTACATGGCCAACAAAACAGTTTCGACAACTGCGCACATCCACATAACCACGGATAGTCGTTATACCACGAAACATTGAAATGTCGGTCATATCCAGCAGACGACTTGGTTTTGAAATCGTTCAAAATAGGCTTTGGCCTTTGGCCGACCCAATTTGAGCGACAAGAGACACGTGGTGCACGAGTCGCTTGGAAGCGAACTTTCCGTAGTCAATGCAACCTTTCGAACAGAAGACACACGAAAAGCTGCACGTGTCTCTTGTAGCCTCGGTCCGTTGTTCACAGATGCGGGGTGAATGTTTCCCTTCAGACTGAAGAGGATTGTGTCGCTTGTCGCTTGGGTCTGAATTATACGTGTCGCTTGTCGCTTCGGTGTGAAATTTCCACAAGATAGCTTTCAGGTTGAAGCGACAGGCGACACAGGGTTTTCGCACCAAAGCAACAAGGGACACTATCCTTTAGGGAGATTTCAGACCGGAGCGACAAGCGACACGCGACACATGTTGCTTTGGAACGAGCAAAACAACAGCAACGTTTCACAGCGTATGAGCATGGCAGGCCGCACAAACCTG
The DNA here is from genome assembly GCF_977018435.1 of Lepisma saccharinum. Taxonomy (NCBI): domain Eukaryota; kingdom Metazoa; phylum Arthropoda; class Insecta; order Zygentoma; family Lepismatidae; genus Lepisma; species Lepisma saccharinum. The sequence continues at coordinate 197,235,878 of NC_139229.1, read as the reverse complement.
CGTTCGATTGGTGAAATCCTGAAGCGACACGTGTTACGGGTCGCGTGTCGCTTCGATGTGAAATCTCCCTTAGTCTATAAGCAAGCTTTCACTGTGAATTCACTACCAACAGGCAGAGGCGACTCAAGGCAAGCTATTAAAAAACGGCCCAGTCCGAACGACACGCAAGCGACAAAGCAACACGAGCCGCTTGCCGGTCTAGTCGCTTCCGTTCCGAAGGTTGCATTTATTACTGTCGCTTATTACTCCTATGACTTCAGGCAATTTTATGTTCGTTACGTCAAAGCAGAGTATCTAATTGCACTAGCTTTTTAGAGCCGCGGTGGTGTAGTCGTTAGGCGTGAGACCCGGGTTCGAATCCCGGAGTGGGTGAATAAAGGTCGGAATTATTCCACATTGTCCCCGCATAAAGCAGCTTCGGGGCTCAACAGCCTCATATCAATGGGTGCATGGGGCAATCCTGGAGGGCAAAAGCGGCCAGAGTGTGATGCTGATCACTTCGCCTCCAAAATGACTTTTCCCCCACATCCCGTAAATGTGCCTTCATGGCACTGTGTTATATGCACTTGGAACTTTACCTTTACCTAGGTTTTTGGTGCTAAATCTTAGTGGTTTGCAACCAGCACTCGAGGCTGCTGTGAGAAGAGCGTCGCAAATGAAAGAAGGGTCTGTTTGGGCGAGAAATTTTATGATTATTGTCGCCAGTATACAATTATGAGGAAATTTCAGTAGGAAGATACAAGGACACGAGGCTAAAGTCTGGGCAAATTCGTTACGGACAACGTGTGACGAATTAGAATTTTCCGAGGGGTAATCTTACAGATCTCTTTCATATAATAGAAGCTGATTTGGGTTTCCAAAGAAAATGCTTTATTCCGAATAAATAAATATTTGCAATTGATTAGTTATTTTGTTTATATTTTTTCGAGACTTTCGAGACGAGACGAGACTTTTCAGAAGCCGTCTCGTCCCGTCTCGTGTTTCGTCTCGTTTTCGAGACGAGACAGATGCTCAGTCTCGTCCCGTCTCGAATTTTAAAAAAGCCTGTCCCGTCTCGTGGGCAACACTAAGTGAAATTGAAGTGATTGTCGCTAGATGTCACTGGTACGTTTCAAGTATTATTCAACAAGAGACGAACAAGCTTTAAATGCAGAGACGTTTTGTTTTATTTAAATTAATTGATATGTTTCTTGCCTAAATGCTGAAAATAATACTATGTAAAACATTGATATATAATTTGAAATTAATTTTATATGTAACTCTCAAAAGTCCTAATTTGCATGGTGTGGCCATGGCATCTCGTGGTTGTCTGAATAGCCAAGATATGTATTGCTACATCTGCGGTGAATTTGTTCCTCGGGTACAGAGACAGGAAATTACATATTTTGTAAGAAGAGCTTATTACGCATACTTTAAAATGAAACTAGGAGATCAAGATAAATCGTGGGCCCCACACAAGGTATGTAGATCATGTGTGGAATCTTTACGAAACTGGAGCACAGGAAAGCGGCCAACTATGCCATTTGCAATACCTATGGTGTGGAGGGAGCCTCAGGATCACAGCAATGGTTGTTACTTCTGTTCCTGTGAAATTGTAGGTCGAAATAATAGAAACAAGAAGAGGATAGTGTATCCCAATATTCCCTCTGCAATGAGACCTGTGTTGCACGGTCCAGACAGGCCTGTACCGATACCTCCATCAAGTCTTGAGTGTGTAAGTGATCCTGGTTCACTAAGTGATTTAGTGGAAGGAAGTGAAATGGAAGATGACATTTATGACCCCCTCACGGATCTCGTGACCCTATACCGTTCACTCAAAGCGAACTCAATGATTTAGTTAGAGACCTAAATTTATGTAAAGAATCAGCTGAGCTTCTTGGTTCCAGACTTAACGAAAAAAACTTGCTGGCTCGTGGAACAACATTTTCCTGGTACAGACACCGAGAAAAAGAGTTTGTGCCTTATTTCTCGAAACAAGATTCTCTCGTGTTTTGTTTTGATGTGTCCGGTTTGCTGACTAAGTTAAATTTTCCTTGTCTTTGAACTGATTGGAGGCTATTCATTGACTCGAATAAAACAAGTTTAAAATTTGTTCTGTTATATAATGGAATATGTAATATTGCTCATTCTGTGTCACTAAAAGAAACCTACAGCAATATGCAACTTGTTCTTAATAAAATTAAATATGAGGACCATGGTTGGTTGGTGTGTGGTGATCTTAAAGTTTTGAGCATTTTACTTGGACTACAATGTGGATATACGAAAATGCCATGTTACATCTGTGAATGGGATAGTAGGGCACGATATTACCACTGGGAAAGAAAAGAATGGCCAATACGGAAAACGTTGAACCCGGGTTCAAAGAACATCGTACAACAACATTTAGTCAGTTCTGAGAAAGTTGTACTTCCTCCTCTTCATATCAAATTAGGGCTGATTAAACAATCTGTGAAGGCACTTAACAAGGAAGGACAATGTTTCCAGTTCATATGCAACAAATTTCCATCCCTGTCGTACGGCAAAGTGAAAGAAGGTGTTTTTGTTAGACCAGACATTAGGAAATTAATGAATGATAAAGACTTCGAGGAAACAATGACTGTAGCTGAAAGAGATGCTTGGATAGTATTTAAAAGTGTAGTGTTGAACTTCTTGGGGAACCACAAAAGTCCTGATTACAGAGAAGTTGTTGAGAATATGTTACTTAAATTTCAAGAGCTGGGTTGCAACATGAATCTCAAATTACATTTTTTGCATTCACACCTTGATAACTTTTCACAAAATCTTTGTGAATTAAGTGAGGAACAGGGCGAACGGTTCCATCAGGACATGAAGGATATGTAGAAAAGGTATCAAGGACATTGGAGTGTTAGCATGATGGCTGACTACTGTTGGGCATTGTACAGATAAACGCCAGAAGAAAATCACAAGAAAGTTAGAAAAGCTTACAGAAGAAAGCGTGCTAAACAGAACTGAAAAATATGTATTGTGTAATGATTTTCTTGTGTGTATATTATATACTGCTATATGTCATTTTCTATATTATATGGGTCCTTTGTGTCTGTCTATATTCATTTTAAAATAAACATGTTGATGCGTTTAGTGTGATAAGCTACTTATTCTGATTGAAGAAAAGAAAAATTATAATAAAAATGTATGCAATATTGGACAAAGCCCAAATTTTAAAATTTGGTTTGTAATAAAACCTTTGCGTGATAGAGAAAAACGAATTTCATGTTCGTGATCAGCATGACACAAATAATAAAGTACACCTATTAAACAAAAAACAACATTAAATTGAATTTAATTTGCGGCCCTGTGTTATATATATACTGCACAAAACTTGTAACCAAACTTACGGTGAAGGTAATTCAAGTTATATCTAACATACTATCCATCTATATACTTCTAATAAACTTGCTATCCATCAATGTTCATTTGTTTTCTCAACAATAAAATTAAGGAAACATATGTTATATTCTTTTGACAGATACAGCCCATAATGTTCTACGGTATATTTTTAGTATATATTATTGTGCACAAGAATCATTTTTAAACAACATGAGCCACACTCTTAGTTATCTTCTTGTAGTCAATTCCCCTCACAAAATTTATCTTCCGTAAGGTATGGACAGTTGATACGAGTCATATTTTACGTGACGTCACTACTTGACAAATATGACATTAAGGTAACATTTTCAACGTCTGCTTCCAAGTTCAATTACAGGCATGGCTAACACAACAGTATTACATGTATAAACATTTCGTTAAAATAACCATGATCTATCGAATTTTGAGTACTAATTAAATAAGTTATTCATGTTGAGTTGAGGTTTTAAGTCCACTTTATGCACAGTATGGCTAATCGGGACTGGACCTACAGTTTAAAGTGGGACCCGAACCACTTGTGCCTCCACCGGGTATCGAACCCGGGACAATGCAATGACGCTACCACTGCGCCATGGGGGAGGCCTAAATAAGTTGTTCATGACTGTTTATGTTGTATCTTGACAAAATCTTATGTAGATGTATGTCACTCTTGTCTGATGCATATTTTCTAACTAGGAATTTAATCATATGTGATGGTGATTATTTTGAGGATAATAAAAATGTACGAAGGCACTAAAAACTCTCAACTAAGCACCGAAAGATACAAAGTGCAAGTCATTTTAATTGTTATTATTTTCTTGGGCACCATGTGTCGCCTCAGTCGAATATGACCGTGTACATTTTTAATCTAGCATTGCAACATCTGCGCTTACATTAACCAGTGCGATTCATAAAAAATCGAAACATATGCAGGAGATTTGTTGTTATTTTAGATATCAAGATTAAATATTTTCAAATTAAGTTTGCAATTAGAAAAATATTTAAAGAAAGTATGTGAATATCAAATTTAATTGTTGTATGTAGAAGTCGTAAAAGCCATGAGGGAAAATTGGCGGATTTCTAGCTCCTGGACGGAAACAGACGTTGCTAGGGAGTATGAAACGGGCATTTTCACCCTTTGAAGAAGGCTAAGTGAGCGTCTCGTGCTCTCGTCGACGTGGTTCGCTTATTTGAAAAGTTTTCAACGTAATGTTATGTGTGTTTGGACTCTAATATGGTACAAATATTGTCTATTTCCTTAATAATAAACTAAGTAAGTAATAACTGTTTCAAGCTTAGTTAGTTGGATGTTTTGTATAAACGAATTCAATAGCGACACTAAATCGGAATAGCAATATTTTAAGTATCTTGTCATTTCCGCATTTTTAAACGTAATCGAATTCCTACCTCTCCTTAGTAATAAATTCTGCCGCTCATATTTTGAAATTCGAAAAGTCTAGCATAATTCACTTACACTAGTTTTCAAGGTTAAAATAAACTTTCACCAAGTTCCCTAGCAACGTCCGTTTCCATTGTCGACAACAAACACGGCAAGCTCTAAAGAATTGCTTGTCATTATACCCCCAAAACATTTATTTGAAACGAGCACGATGTTGATATTCTCGCATTGAGTATACCAATATACATATACGTAATTGTATCTGGACTGAATCTTCTTCTTATGTAGATGTCACCCTTGTTTGAGGCACCTTTCCAAAACCAGGAGTTGATTTATCTGTGTGTGATCTGTGAGAAATATAATGTATCTCGACAATTAAGAATTGAAGCAAACAATGTATGCAAAAGAAATGCCCGTGGGAACGGTTGCTACGGACGTGAAAAAAGGGAAGGGCCGATTGAGCTATTTTTGAATTTTCTCGGCCTTTTGGGACAATTTCATGGGGGGTCGTAATCGGGCATTTTTCGCCTCCGGGGCTTCCTTCATGGAGAACATTTATGTCAGTGAGTCAGTGGGATTGGGGCTATATATATATTGGATATGTTACTCAGGAGAAGAGACTGAAGCTTGGGAACTATGCATTTATAACTCATTCCAATACACACCTGCTAAATGAAGTAACCAGGTACGTATTTAGGCTATTTTATTTCGTTAACAATTCTAAGATACGTTGGCATTGCAATACAGATTGTCAGTGCATTGTTTTATGAACATCTCTCTACTTCAGTACAATGCAGTGACCTGTACATTTATTAACTCGGCATTTGCAAAATTTCGATAATAGTAATAAATTTGCATTTATCTTCTTTGTAGTATGATGATGGATGCACATACGATCTGACTGACCATGCAAAACAGTTAGTAAATCAGTGTGAGAAAGAGAGTCCAAATGTAAGTATTTGTGTACGCATTTTTAAAATTATTTGTGTGAATACAAAAATATATTAATATCCGATATGTTTGGGACACAGAAATTATGATGCGGGAGACGGGATTAGTGTAGGACAGCCGAAAATACAAGGTTCTCTCGAATACCATCAAAAATGAAAAATTAGGCAATAGCTGTTAATCATTCGGAAAAATGTAAGTATTACACCATTTCTTTTACAGCTCATACGAAGATCATATCACCTCTTTCGGGGACATGTATTGCTATTTCTGCTTGGAAGTGCTGGTGACAAGGACGTATTTACGTGGGGGTTCCATAGAATCGAATCACCTGCAATTGTTGCCAAGCTATACAATTAAATAAGCGAAACACTTATTTCAATAATGTTATGTTTATTTGCTTCCGACATACTTAACGTGAAAACAATACTTCGACTGGAATAAATCGGTTTTACACTGACAGTATCTGAAGAAAACGGATGCATACATTGATTGCACTTTCATCTAATAACTCTGAAAGTATTAATTTAGCGGGCATCGTGAAAATTAGTGTTTGTAAATAAATGAATGGGCTAATAAAGTATAAGCTTGGTTGGAAAACGTGCAATTTTTCATGAATGCTGATGACATTTGTGTATTTCTAATAGACAATCTAAGTGACTGTCATTCAATACCCGCACGTAGGGAATAACGATCTCAATGAAATATTTTCACTGTACAATCATTGTTCAGGTTAATGCAGGAGTAATTATAGAATACTCAAATACATGAAACTAGGTGATCAACTGTATCACATGCTTGCTTTGTATCACACACTGACTCTTTCTGGCTAGCTGGCTTAGGTGGCACCACCGTGTGAATTAAGCTTTTTGCTTAGGGAGGTAGATTTTTATGTGTATGCAAATTTTGTATAGGCTATGTTACCAGCCAGTAAATTAAACTATTGCCTTTCGGTTCTAAGTACCTTACTTATGATAACATGTACATGTTATCATATGACCATATGTATATATGTACAGTCATGTTCAAAAAATCTGTCGCATGGTTTTTTTCTAAGTCCAACGTCTTACGAAATTACGTTGGTAGCTCTGAAACAAGGAAGTGTTGTGAAATATACGATCCTCCAATCAGAGTGAAGTTCGATTCGGAGGAGCAGGAGGCGTGACTCACGGTCTTGTCCACAGGAAGTTCAACCAATGCAGCATTTCCAAATATGAGATAACGTCCCCATTGGTTAAAGATTGTTCCACTAATGCGAATCGGCAGAAAGATTGCGCAAAAGTTTACTTTGTCGTTTTAATTGCCTTTAATCGTTTCAAATTAGTATTAAATTGTCCCAATTATAGTTCACGAGCTTAATATAATGTATTCATGTATGTGTTTGACAATCATATATATCACTCAATAGAACAATTTTCACATTGTTTTCACTACGTGAGATGACATTTCATTTACATTTACGATAAAATAGTGGTTTGGGTGTAATAACAGTTTTCATAAATTAATTTAGAGATGCATTTTTATTTGTTGAGTTAATGATTAGGTTAATTCGTTATTTCTCGCGAAAAGAGGGAACCACAGCTGAAAGAAAATACACAACTTGTATTATTGAGGTCACGAGTTTGTTTTAACATCACTTTTTGCACACATAGGCTAATCACGACTCGGGATACATTTAAATTGGAATCTGAAACCTTATGCGATCTGACTGGAACTCGGAAAAGGACACACTGATTACAAGACGTCGATACATTACCACTTGGTCTGGCGAAAGCCAATAATAATGTGGGGTTGTGGGAGTGGGAGAGGGGTGACGGAAAGTATAAAATAAATAGTATTTTTGGGGGTATTTTATGTTATATTTATACACATACAAACCTAAGAAAATATTTATTTTGATACATGTGTGTGTGGGGGGGGGGTGGGGAAAGGGGAAAAGAGAGGGACAGAGAGATATTTTGAGAGATGAGACGAAGAGGTGATTGTGGAAAATGTTTTATTTGACGTTCAGTAATAAAAACAATCAAATCATTGATTATTAACTTATAAATACCATATTTTATGTAAATTTGTTTGAAAAATGGGGGCGGGGAGCTGTTTGTTTTACGTTCAGTGCAGGATAACAAGTGGAGACACATAGTGGTTCGTATCTCACTTTAAACTGTAGGTCCAGGCCCCATTAGGCTATCTGTGTATAACGTGGATTTAGAATTCAGTAGAAAATAACGTCGATCTAGTATTTTGGATTTTAGATGCGTTGAGACCACTAAAATTTCCAATTCTTACAATAAGAAACCTGTCCTCATATTACCATTTTGAAAGAGAGAGAGAGTTAATTGTATAATCTTTCGTTGTTATAGTTTCAAAGAAGACTAATTCAAATAGTAACAATGGGAACGAATAAAGCTTACGAAAAGTTTTTGCCACCGTGGGGATTTGAACCTACGACCATTAGAGTGACAACCCAGTGCGATAACCACTGCCCCACGATTTCGTTCCTTCTTACGGCATGATTATGAGTTAAGACCAATTCGTTCAATATGCATTAGAAATATAATCCCCACCCGCCTCTTGATAAACAACATACCCAAACACTCCTTTGTAGCAAATGAAATAAAGGTGGTATGAATGTCACAAAACATTTAAGCAAAATCTACTATATTTACGACGCAATCGTTTTACATGGAGAGGCTACAGCTTCGAGAATTGAGGTTGTGGTTTGACTGTAATTGTAGGATACCCCATAGGTATAGATAAGCCAAGGCTCTAGTGTGCACTAGATTGGTTCATTTGTAGTGACGTGCTCAGGAATTTGTAAAGAGGTATGTGAATATAAAAATGTGTTAATGCTTATTTTTTAAACAGTGAACTCATAATTTAATACCTCTCTGTCCATCTCATTATCTCACTTAGGAACTAATTAGTATTGCAGGAGTGATACTGAAAAGAAATCTCACGTGACAATGACGAGAAATTAGATTTACGGAAGGAATAGTTTTCATATTTTAAAACCTCGAAGGGCCATGGGCTATCTCCCGACTGTCAGTCTCCCTTCCACAATCCAACCTAGAGTTATCTTCAACTGGCAACGAGGTGACGTTGGTCAGCACGTCGAACCCTCAGCCGTTATAGAAGATATCTGAAACCAGGTTACACCAGTCACTCGTAGCTCCCCAATTTCCTCACGATGGTGGGTTGCCACCGGTCCTATACAGATAACAGGCCGAGAACCCAGGACGACTCGAATCCATGCCGTCTCGCTGCAGTCGGAGTCCAAAGCACAGAGTCTTAGACCGCACCGTTACGGAGGAGGAGAGTTTTCATATTTTGTTTCTTATAAATGTCGACAATACATTAAATATATTATGCACCAAAAATTAGTGTCAAAAAATAGCCGGTTCTATAAGAGATTCGAACCTTCGATCTTCACTCAACTAGGCCGCTATTTTTAACAATTTCCCATTTTCTCACTCAATAACCTTCGTTGAACGTTTGTCTTAAGAGCCGTTAGCAATCTTGTAAACCTTATTAACCTATCTGCTGTCTATCACAAATGTATTTTACAACCTGGAGTAGATTTTGATGTCTGCAATTTAGACCTTGACTTTCGTGGTAAGTAATTCTCTACCGTCTACTATAATAAATAAATCAAAGTCTACATATCTCATATTTTGTAAATGCGAAATGTCATGGTTAAATGTTACAAACTATTTCTTATTCCACCGTTAGTTCCAGATTTAGCCACAGCATTCCGGAAACCACCGTGAAACGTGTTTCCCACACTTCCAAGGTCAGGTGAACCCTTGTCAGTTGTATTGGATGCCAGGGACTGCGAACCGAATTTGAACTCGAACTGAAACATGCTCCAGTTCGACTTATAGTTCGCACTCGAACCTGAACTGAAATGTTTCGCTACATTCTGGTGCACCATAACCCTCCGTGTACTTTCAGTTTCAGTTCAGTTCCGGAATGAAACCTCATTGTGAACACTTTCGGTTCGCATCCGAACCTGAACTGAAATGTTTCGCTATATTCCGGTGCACCATAACCCTCCGTGTACTTTCAGTTTCAGTTCAGTTCCGGAATGAAACTTCATTGTGAACACTTTCGGTTCGCACCCGAACCTGAACTGAAATGTTTTGCTACATTCTGGTGCACCATAACCCTCCGTGTACTTTCAGTTTCAGTTCAGCTCCGGAATGAAACTTCATTGTAAACACTTTTGGTTCGCACCCGAACCTGAACTGAAATGTTTCGCTACATTCTGGTGCACCATAACCCTCCGTGTACTTTCAGTTTCAGTTCAGTTCCGGAATGAAACTTCATTGTGAACACTTTCGGTTCGCACCCGAACCTGAACTGAAATGTTTTGCTACATTCTGGTGCACCATAACCCTCCGTGTACTTTCAGTTTCAGTTCAGCTCCGGAATGAAACTTCATTGTAAACACTTTCGGTTCGCACCCGAACCTGAACTGAAATGTTTTGCTACATTCTGGTGCACCATAACCCTCCGTGTACTTTCAGTTTCAGTTCAGCTCCGGAATGAAACTTCATTGTAAACACTTTTGGTTCGCACCCGAACCTGAACTGAAATGTTTTGCTACATTCTGGTGCACCATAACCCTCCGTGTACTTTCAGTTTCAGTTCAGTTCCGGAATGAAACTTCATTGTGAACACTTTCGGTTCGCACCCGAACCTGAACTGAAATGTTTTGCTACATTCTGGTGCACCATAACCCTCCGTGTACTTTCAGTTTCAGTTCAGTTCCGGAATGAAACTTCATTGTAAACACTTTCGGTTCGCACCCGAACCTGAACTGAAATGTTTTGCTACATTCTGGTGCACCATAACCCTCCGTGTAGTTTCAGCTTCAGTTCAGTTCCGAAATGAAACCTTGTTGTGAACATTTCCGGTGCTCACCCGAACCTGAACTGAAATGTTTCGCTACATTCTGGGGCACCATAACCGTCCTTGTACTTTCAGTTTAAGTTTTGTTTCGGAATAAAACTTCGTAGTGAACAATTTTGTATTTTGGGGGCTGCCAGATCCGAATATTTGGAAATAGATAAGATCCGAAATGCCATTAAGGCAGGTTTCTCAATTTTTTTTGCCTGAGAGACCCCCTTGACATAATTAAATATTTCTGTGTACCCCCTGAATTCTCAATATTTTATATACTTAAAAATTGTATGAAATAAGTGTGAAAAAGAACACCAAACACGAACTCATTGCTTCCAATACGCTACATAATAATATGGATACGTAGTTTTTACTTCTGAGTGGCAATATGTTTGTAATTCGTATATCTTGGTCGTGTTTGGTGTCATTTTTCATATTTTATAGCCCAGATTTCAATTATAACAAAATAAATGTAATATTGTTACAACATAAAAGAATAACATTGTTGATTCAAATAGTCAGTATGTGACTCACTAGTCACTACGTCCGTCCGGTCCAGTTTCTATTGCGTCACCACGTGTAGGAAGGGAACAGGAAGTATGTAAGGTTTTCCAACAGTGCCTTACATCGCATTGCATTCCCGTTCCCAACCAATCACGTGGCCTCCTACCCGACTGCCATGCCAACAAACTGTTTAAATCCAGGTACTATAAATAACCCTGTTCATACAAGATATTAGTCAAATCCACATTGGAATCGTGTTTTTCACCACAGCTGCAGCGCAATTCAAGAAACAATTCTCATATCGGCATTGTCCAAGAGTGGTGGTCATTGGTTCTGCGGTCACGAAAGAAGTTTGATCGACACACTGTCGGCTTAAACCACAATACATTTTCTTTCAAAGGGTAACTGGGGAAGGCAAGTGCAATGCGCATTTTCCCCACTTTTCATTGTAGTTACTCTTGGGAGGGCGCATTTTTCCCACTTTTATTGCGAGAGCTCACTTTTCCCGGGCGCATTTTTCCCGACACCGGTGGTTTTGGCTGCACCAGCCACCCAGGTAAGCGTGGAGCGGTTGTTCTCAAGTGTGAAGTTTGTAATGTCAGATTTGAGGTACAACCTTTCCTCTCCAACACTTGATGATCTCATGGTCTTGCGGACGAATGCTTTATTCCAAAAGCGTTCTGATCAGCACTTGCCAGCCTTAAACCAAGATGAAAATTCTTTCAGTTCCTCTATTAGCTCCAGTAGTGTTTACGAGTTCGTCGAGGAGGAAGGTGAATAGTCATTGTCTTTCATGCTCACATGTTTGCTGTCGTTTTTCATAATTCTCGTTTGGAAAGACATTTAAAAGATTAACATTGTAAGATTTATGTATGACCTAATTTCCTTTTTTATTCAAAATTTAAATAATAGCTGTTAAAGTGCAAATGTTACATACGAGGAGGAGAAACTCGTACTACAAAATTATGACATGTATCATTTACAATCAACCAAAGTTTGTGAAGCATATTTTTAAGTGCTTTTTCTTTAATCCATGGTTATTTGTAGGTGTGAAAATATCCATTGAGGATAGATGCTTATTGCGTTTTTCATAAATTAACAGTTCATACACTATTTTAATTTTCTATTTTCAGGAATTCAGAAAACCAAACCATAGGAAAATCTAATGTGTATTAATCTTATTGATGTAGTTTTGCGCGAAAATGGACACACTTATGAAGCTAGCCACAGCTCACATAGAATTGTATCTGTTTTATTAACTACAATTTGGTTGCTGTACTGTGATGACATACGCTACTTTCATAAATGTATTTGTTTAACTACAATTTGGTTATTGTGCTGTGATGTCATACGGTACTTTCAGAAATGTATGTTTGATTAACTACAATTTGGTTACTGTAATGAAGATACGTAACTTTTTTCACAGTTAATTTTCATCCCATTGTTTGATGCCATTTTGAACTGAATCAACTGAGGTAAAAGTGACGCGGCGGATTCATATAAACTTTCGTTTTCATTTCACAGATAATTACAAAAAAGTACAATTGTCAGTACAATGTGAGATACAGTTCTTAAATGAAGAAAATGTAAAAGTTACTCAGTATTTTTCTCGATCTCAAACATAGCAAAACGCGCCCAGATTCTTAACATTTGGGTCTGGAAACGGTTTAAGTTTGAGAACTGAAACTGAACTGAAAACTTTCATTCCGGACCAAACTGGAAGTGAAAGTTCAGACCATCCAATTACAGTTCTGGTAGATATACTCCGGTTTAGTTCCAATTTTAGTTCGAGAACTAAAAATGAACAGAAGGGTTTCATTCCGGGCCGAACTAGAAGTACAACCTCAGATCATTCTAGTTACGGTTCGGACATATATATACTCCGGTTTCATTCCAGTTTCAGTTCGAGAACTGAAAGTGAACCGAAAGGTTTCATTCTGCGCCGAACTGAAACTAAAACCCCAGATCATTTCAGTTACGGTTCGGATAGATATATTCTGGTTTCATTCCAGTTTCAGTTTAAGAACTGAAAGTGAACCGAAATGTTTTATTTCGGGCCGAACTGAAACTAAAACCCCAGATCATTCCAGTTCTGGTTCGGACATATATACTCCGGTTTCATTCCAGTTTCAGTTCGAGAACTGAAAGTGAACTGCAATGTTTCATTCCGAGCCGAACTGAAACTGAAACTGAAAGTAGGTTTCAACTGCAGTCCCTGTTGGATGCCTGTGAACATGTTACTTCATACGTCATGGTATTGTGGTGGATTTCTTACCCTTCCCCTTTTATCTTGAACGGTAGTAATCCCCGACTGGGCACGACGAATCAATCACAGAAAAGCAGACTGTCTAGTAAATCGCATGCCATGTATTATTTCGATCTCCTAGGTTTTGGAAAGTGAAATAAAAAAAAAAGTATGTAACATTAATTCATAATGGTTGACTTCTTTGGGTATTATTTCATGACTCTTTTCTACTTACTCCAATGAAACTTTTGTCTACTGTTTTCAGTAGATCAATAGGTGTTTTGAAACATCTACTGTGTTCAGATTTTCAAAAAGATATAAATACCAAAATAATAAGGGGTATGAAATTAATATCTACAGCCAAAATATTAAACTTAACATATTATACACTATACTGAATAAATTAATTTCACTTGCAGTTTCTCTACTGTACTGGTTTCAGTAGATCAATAGGTGTTTTGAAACATCTATGTTAAGATTTTTTAAAATTTGAATTACAATTTGTGTGCCTGAAAACTTAGGGTATTTTACACCCGTCAAGCTATACGGGGTCCAGACCCTTATCATGACAAAAATAAAAGCGTGTCTGAAAACTAAAATATCCTTACCTGGGTTAAAAGCTGAGCCTGTAAAGCGACAGACAGTCAGCACAAACAAGGACAACACACACGCAGTCCTACAAAGATTATACTAACAGTAGGTCCAGTCACCAGAGCCTCGTTAGTCTGCAAAATGCAGTTCAGGGTGTACTACATGGAAGTGAGGTTGGTTTAAATTTTAAATAGATATAAAAACAAATTGTTAGTGAGGAGGAATAAAAAGTTATATTTACAGCTAACATGCTGAGCTAAACACACTGCAAGGGTGTAAGGGATGACCTTCCACGAAGTATGTACACCCAATTGTTGCTTCCACGTAGTACACCCTGGACTTCAGTTTGCAGACGAACGAGGTTCTGGCGACTGGCCCCATGGCCAGTATAATTTTCTATGTTGTCCTGTGTTTGGTCTTTGTGGGTGCTGAGTGCCTCTTTACAACCTCAGCTTTTAACCGAATTCAGAATATTTTAATATGTCAGTTACAACACGACGTTACAGTTATGTTATTTAGTTCTGGTAAGGGGCTGGACCCCGTATAAAGTGACAGGTGCAAATAGCCTAAGTGTTGACGCACCCAAAATTTTGAATTCATATTCAAATTCAAACACACTACATGCAATATTACATGTAGTACTGAAGAGAATATTTCACTTGTAGTTCCTCAACTGTAATTACACATTAGGCCTACTGAAAGTGTTCAGTAGGAAATAATTGATTTTGAGTAGATTTCCGAGAGACACAGTAGAGTACTACAATTGATAACAGTAGAGTACTACAATTGATAACAGTAGATTCTGTCTACTGTAAACAGTAGAAATTACGTAGGTTTATAACGACGATGAGAATGAAACAGAGGTAAAAACAATGATAATGAAATGCAGAAGTGTCCTGGAGCAAACAGGAACGTAGAATGTCTGGCAGCGAGACGCAAGAGTTGATCAAGCGATTGTAGCGTCAAATTTAGCTTAGAGCTCATAATTCATATTTCTACATGATCTCAACATACAAGTTACATACAATGAGAGAATTGAATTGAGTTTACATCTTACGTGATATGAGTTGAAACTATTGTTGCACATTGAACTGTGAAGTGAATCAATATTAAATTCGATTAACTAGTGAATGGTGATGTGCTGAGATTTTGTAACGAGATATGCCAAATGGCTGACAGTATAATAACTTATGGACACATTGATATAATATATTTGAACAATCTTACAACGTGCGATTTTGCATGAAATTTTATTACTTGAATCTACACCACTTCATGGCAAAGGCTACAAGGCATTTTATGGGTTGTAAAATTCTGTGTTCGATTCACCGTTCGGTTAACTCTGCGATCTTAATTTCTTATTAAACCGAAAAATTATTTATTGCATTTTACTTATTACGAAAATTCGTATATTATTTGCTTTGCGAAATGTAGAGAATATATTGTTTTTCATGCTTTTTACAAGAATACAACTATGCATGGTGAACAAAAAATAATGTAAAATAAATACTATTCACAAAAGGATGTCAATAGTATTTATTTGTTTTGTTTCTTGATAATTTTCCCTAAAATAAAAATGTATAACTTTCGCTGTACATGACATTTCGTCGAATATGACACATGGATCATTTTTATGCAAATCCTAGTAAAATGATGAGAAATTCAAAAACATATTCTGAAAAATTATTTTCAAAAATAACATTGAAAAATCATTAGAAAGGAGTGTTATTTTTTTAAAAAAAATATATAACATTTTTATTTCTTTAAATTATTAATTAAATACAATACTTAGTTGCTATATATAATAATAATAGGGGTAATCGAAAAGAAGTCAAACCTAGAATCTTCGGCGTGTGATACTGATAGCCTATCACCGAACCACTTTAACATCTTAAAAAAAAATGAAGTTTCTTTCTCGGAAATTACTGGTTAGTGCACACTGGAATCTTGC
The DNA here is from genome assembly GCF_977018435.1 of Lepisma saccharinum. Classification (NCBI taxonomy): domain Eukaryota; kingdom Metazoa; phylum Arthropoda; class Insecta; order Zygentoma; family Lepismatidae; genus Lepisma; species Lepisma saccharinum. The sequence continues at coordinate 197,219,972 of NC_139229.1, read as the reverse complement.
CATACGAATTTCTACCCAACCACTACAAGAAGCCACGTCACAACCTCAATTTTCGAAGCTGTAGCCTCTCCATGTAAAACGATTGCGTCGTAAATATAATAGATTTTGCTTAAATGTTTTGTGACATTCTTACCACCTTTATTTCATTTGCTACAAAGGAGCGTTTGGGTGTGTTGTTTATCAAGAGGCGGGTGGGGATTATATTTCTAATGCATTTTGAACGAATTGGTCTTAACTCATAATCATGCCGTAAGAAGGAACGAACTCGTGGGGTAGTGGTTATCGCACTGGGTTATCACTCTAATGGTCGTAGGTTCAAATCCCCACGGTGGCAAAAACTTTTCGTAAGCTTTATTCGTTCCCATTGTTACTATTTGAATTAGTCTTCTTTGAAACTAACAACGAAAGATTATACAATTAACTCTCTCTCTTTCAAAATGGTAATATGAGGACAGGTTTCTTATTGTAAGAATTGGAAATTTTAGTGGTCTCAACGCATCTAAAATCCAAAATACTAGATCGACGTTATTTTCTACTGAATTCTAAATCCACGTTATACACAGATAGCCTAATGGGGCCTGGACCTACAGTTTAAAGTGAGATACGAACCACTATGTGTCTCCACTTGTTATCCTGCACTGAACGTAAAACAAACAGCTCCCCGCCCCCATTTTTCAAACAAATTTACATAAAATATGGTATTTATAAGTTAATAATCAATGATTTGATTGTTTTTATTACTGAACGTCAAATAAAACATTTTCCACAATCACCTCTTCGTCTCATCTCTCAAAATATCTCTCTGTCCCTCTCTTTTCCCCTTTCCCCACCCCCCCCACACACACATGTATCAAAATAAATATTTTCTTAGGTTTGTATGTGTATAAATATAACATAAAATACCCCCAAAAATACTATTTATTTTATACTTTCCGTCACCCCTCTCCCACTCCCACAACCCCTCATTATTATTGGCTTTCGCCAGACCAAGTGGTAATGTATCGACGTCTTGTAATCAGTGTGTCCTTTTCCGAGTTCCAGTCAGATCGCATAAGGTTTCAGATTCCAATTTAAATGTATCCCGAGTCGTGATTAGCCTATGTGTGCAAAAAGTGATGTTAAAACAAACTCGTGACCTCAATAATACAAGTTGTGTATTTTCTTTCAGCTGTGGTTCCCTCTTTTCGCGAGAAATAACGAATTAACCTAATCATCAATGTGAAAATTGTTCGATTGAGTGATATATATGATTGTCAAACACATACATGAATACATTATATTAAGCTCGTGAACTATAATTGGGACAATTTAATACTAATTTGAAACGATTAAAGGCAATTAAAACGACAAAGTAAACTTTTGCGCAATCTTTCTGCCGATTCGCATTAGTGGAACAATCTTTAACCAATGGGGACGTTATCTCATATTTGGAAATGCTGCATTGGTTGAACTTCCTGTGGACAAGACCGTGAGTCACGCCTCCTGTTCCTCCGAATCGAACTTCACTCTGATTGGAGGATCGTATATTTCACAACACTTCCTTGTTTCAGAGCTACCAACATAATTTCGTAAGACGTTGGACTTAGAAAAAATCCATGCGACAGATTTTTTGAACATGACTGTACACATACGTATCACATGTACATGTTATTATAACATTTTACTACATTGAACACTTTGGTTTGGTTTGAGTTGGTGTTTTAAGTCCGCTTTATGCACAGTAAGGCTAATCGCCTCCACCGGGTATCGAACCCGAGACCCCTTGATTACAAGGCGGCGACGCTACCACTGAGAGGCCCTTACATTGAACTCTTCAATACATGCAAAATATCAGCGCTGTGCAATGAAAACTCAAGTGGAAAGCAGCCTGCTCTTGCCTCTGATCGGCGAAGTTGATTATTTAAGAATGCCACAAGGCTGCATGCTTTTCGGCAGGAAATATTTGATGACTACAATGGGCAGTCCGCCTCCATCAGCATTCAGGGGGATGAGCTTGATGCCCTGGTGACTATAAATACATAACAGGCCGTCAGTTTCCTCCGAATTTTGGTTCCCTCATGTCTTCTTTCGTGCTCAATATTATTACTTATTATTAATTACTTACTATTACTTACAATATAATCCAATAATACAATGTAATACAATCATGGCCGTAGGCAGGAAACATTTTCGGGGGGGGGGCATTCATAATTGTTCCCATGGGCGTCTCCAGAAATTTGAATAATATAAATAATAACAATAATTATACAATAATACATTAAAATTTCATAATAATAAAACAATTTCATTCCATAATAATAATAATTTTTATTATTGCTATATCCTTGACGGGGCTTACTCAATCCAGCAGATGAGTGAATATCCAGCACAAGTTGTTTTTACGTTGCATACAGTGTGTACTGAAATGTACAATTATTATACATTGTTATTAACTTTTAGATACCTTCAAGGAAAAGCTTTAAAAGTTAGATGGAGATTTTAGTTATGAAATTTTTGGAATTTTGAAAAGAGTGGAACCAGTTATTCTTTTTAAAAAGTTAGCCTGGTGGATGGATTGTAATCTCAATCACTAACGTAATGCACTACAAAACTGAAGATCCTAGGTTTGAACTCCTATCAAGGGTGATTTCCGACTTTAACGGACAGGGAATTTAAGTTGGAAAGGGAATTTTGGAACAATCAATCATAAGGTGATTTTCAGTCTATATTCCTTGTGACGCAGGAACAACACTGGAAAGAGGACAGCAGAAGTGAAATTGGAGGGAACGCAGGTGGGCTGCGGTTCCGAGAATAAATTCTGTTTCATTCAAGTTTCAGAATTCCAAATGTATGAAAATTCTAGCTCAATCGTTTCAACATTGTCTCCTTGTATTTTTGTGATGCTTCGAAGAAAAATTCGAAAATGAGTTACAGATTTTGGTTTCTGAACTTCCATTAATCCAACATGTCAGAAGTTTCGGGGTGGGGGGTTGAACCCTAACCCCCCCTCTAAATACGGCCATGAATACAATGATATAATATGAAAACATAATATAATATATATGGTATAGGATGTTAAAGTTGCATATTTACAATTTGTTCTGGTATTCAGAAAAGACCATGAGATGAACATTTAGACTGGATAATTAGTGGACAGGAATGTTTTTTTTCAATTGTGTTTCTTCCACAGTTAAGAAATGGTGTTACCATATGCTTTTCATTTCATTTTCTTTGAGTGTGATATAAACATCCTTGGCAGGGACAAAAATAATTTTTGCACGGAATATTGTTTTTGGGAGGGATCCAGGCATCCCTCCCCTCCCGTTAATTCGCACAGTGAGTGACACCATTTCCCATTACTTAGTTTTTGTTGGCGCATTCATTTAAAATTTTATTTTTCAACCATAATATAAAATAAAGGATTATTAATATTTATATTTTCTCTCTTGTTCTTCACGTAAGAAAACGCATACATAAAAATGCAAATGAGTGTATATTTAGTCATATTATTTGTTTTTCAGTGTACGTTAGAATGCATCCTCAAAGAGAGCGACGCTGTAAGTATATCCAGATACATACATTTATACAGATTTATTTGAAAATATGTTTTAACCACAGACTGAGGGGGAAACCCCATTGACCGATTGAAAATACAATTCCGAGTCGCAGGAAAAATAAATCAATAAATAGGTTAAAACTTTCAAGTAAATTGGCAACGTGTTAAATTTGTTTTTCGTACATAATGCAATTTTGAAATGTTCAAGGTAGCTAAGAAACGAGTTCTATTGTGGACTTCAAACAGACTTCTATTTTTGCTGCAATACGAGCCTCAGTTGCTGAGGGTCAGGGGCAAATAATGTGCGGGAGGGCCATAACCAAAAACGTTCCGAGATGTTCATTTTATATACTCGAATTACTGAAGTTCGAATTTGCAATATGTTCCTGTGTTGAAATATTGTGTTAAACGTAGCATTTCACCTTAAATTACAAACGTGAATCTCTGGAACGAGTGAACGAAAATAAATCTCAGTGCAAATAGTTACTCGAGAGGGATCGGCCAATGAGTGGCTGCAGTTACCAGCCTCTTAAAACAGCACCCAATGATTTACTCCTCCATTTCTCTACCGTTATGCGTGGGATTGCTCCACATATTCCCTAGACAGAGTGTACCTAAACATCTCCAGCCAAAATCCACCCTAAGTGGTTGCGGTAGTGGGAAATACAGGGGAAACCAACGAAATTGTTACATAGAATCATAAAGTCTAGAAAAATGAGAGACTTTAGTTTCTCAGTTCAATGCACTAGACTTTTACAAACTCTCGATAAACTATTAATATAGCATTATTTTAATCTAACCCCTACCCCCACTGACGCAAGGGAACTCTTGAATTTTCCGATGGACGGTTCTGTTGAGGGCGTTGAGCGATCATTTCACGACCATGCCACCGAAGGTATCGAGTTGGAGTCCAGATTTTAGCACGAACTCACCTATTCTCATTGTCTGAATCCTACCCCAGGAATCTACTGCGGAAGCGAACGAAAACAAATACTCTGCGCAAGTAGTGACTAGAGAGTGGACGCGTGAGAGGGGAAGTGAGTGCGTGGAGGGCAATGCGCACTGCTTTGCTCCGCCAATTCGCTTTCTCCCCTTCTCTACCATCATGCGTGGCGTTGCTCAACAGACTCCCGGGACTGCGATTACATAATTTTCATAGGAATACAGACGACTTAATATAAGAACATGTAACGAACCTGAGAGTTTAAGGTTTTATATTTGTAATACGTTAAGATTTTTAAAATGTTTCTTACCTCAAATAATGTGCAAGTTGTCACAGACAACTATAGTTAGATTTATACAGTTGTGTATGGAACTGGTATAGATGTTCATAAATACGTCATAATCTGTTCGTGTTGACGTCACTTTCTCATGTCAGCAGAGGAAGTGAACTAACCTGAATGTTTCTCACCTGACGACAGACGGAGTTTGAAAAACAATTGAAGGTGAAAAATAATAAGAACTTGGAAACGGATAGAATTGAAGTATAGATTTTGGTTTTTCGAGTTTTCTTCTTGCCGATAAGTTGAAAGTAAACAATTAATTATGTTCTTTGACTTTCGCTTTATGTGAGGGAATATACCAACGTTAGTAGTGAATGTTCTAGTGTTGTACTGGTAAGTGATTATGAAATATACGCGTTTATAAAACTGCGTTTTAACTTTGAAAACAGTGTTGTGTTTTCTTTTCTACCCAGCAAGCCCTGATGATTTGCAGATTCTCATGTTCCCGACTAAAGGAGTAGCGGAGTAACTTTCTGACGACTGGTGTCCAACTGGAGTACGTTGCATAGTTATTTTGGCATACCAACGCGGGGCTCGAGTGCATAGTTATTTTGGTACAATCGTAAGGGCTTGAGTGCAAAGTTATTTGTAGCAATTAAAACGTGATACCCGATTTAGTGCATACTGAAAGTGTTCGGCCATAGAATTCACGAAGGTGATATTGAAAGTCCTTGGAATTCACGAAGGTAAAAGTGTGATAGTGAAGTGAAGATATTAACTGGTAAGAGCCATAGACGGTGTAGTAGAATGGAGAAAGACGGGACAGGAATGAATCTGCGAAGCAGAGGAAGAACGACAATGGATGCAGAAACCAAGTTTGGATGCTGTGATGATCTCACCAATGACAGGGAATTCTTCCAGTGTTGCCAATGTTTGCAGAGGTTTCATAGTAGTTGTGATGGGCAGGAAGTAACGTTGGCATCAAATAAAGAGATGCGATGCAAATCATGCTTGTCATCACCAGAAACAGAACCAGAACCGAACGTTCCTACCAAACCCTCATCAGATCACTGGCTACTTGATTGGTTGATGAAAGATAAAGCAGAGCGAAACCAGAAAGAAAAGGAGGATGAAGACCGTAGACAGAAGGATGAGGAGCGTAGACAGAAGGATGAGGAGCGTAGACAGAAGGAAAGGATAGAGGAGGAGAAACAGCGTAAGAAAGAGATGGCTCAGATAGAGAAAGTTCGAAAGAAGGAGATGATGGAGTTTAAGCTCATAGTTGAGTCTATAGAAGAAAAGAGAAGGAAAGAGAAAGAGGATGAAGAAGAAAAGAGAAGGAAAGAGAAAGAGGAGGAAGAGAAAAGGAGAAAGAAGGAAAAAGAAGAGGAAGAAGAAAAGAGAAGGAAAGAGAAAGAGGAGGAAGAGGAAAGGAGAAAGAAGGAAAAAGAAGAGGAAGATGAAAAGAGAAGGAAAGAGAAAGAGGAGGAAGAGGAAAGGAGAAAGAAGGAAAAAGAAGAGGAAGAAGTTAAGAGAAGGAAAGAGAAAGAGGAGGAAGAGAGAAAGAGAAAAGAAGACTTAGATATTTTCCATGCATTGATTGAAAACCAGGAAGAAAGGAGGATACAGGAAGATATAAAACTGAGGTCAGAGTTACAGGCTCTATTCTCTCAACATAAACTTGAACAGGTAGAGAACATCAGGGGAGAGATAGAAAAACTTAGCATTAAAGTCACTGAAAAGGTGGACGAAAAGGTAAAGGAAATTGTGGAAGAGCAGCTAGAGTTCTTAACAGTTCGGCAAGGACGGATAGAGAAGGAACAGGAGCAATTGAAGAAGAATATGGAAACCTGCCTTGAAATTGTCCAGTCTGGAAGAGAATCTGAATGTGACCCTCCACAGAGAGTTCAAGAATTAAAGAGTTCTGTAGAGTCTTTTAATGTAGCACTACAAACCTTTGGTGAACGAACAGAACTCATAGAAAATATAGTGCAAGGACAGAAAGTTGAAATAAAGGAAGCTGGAGAAAAGGTTAATTTTCTCCATGAGAAGGCTAAAAAGATGGAAGTATCTCTTCGCCAAGAAATTCAGGAACAAACAGTTACAATTATAAGTAGGGTCAGTGAACTGCAGGAAAAGATCCATAATTTACAGATTCGACCAGAAACCTCTTCTGATATAGTGCCTGATCCAATCCGAGGACTGAACCCAGAAGCTACTGCCTATGAACCTCCTGTTGTACTTCCAAACCCATTCTTCCCCGGTAATACCACAACTTCTGATAGATGCAAGAGGCCTAGAGAAAAGGATAGTAATGACGGTTTTTCTCCTCGACGCAGAACAGAGTTTAAGATGCCCAGAATGGCTGATATCGCGAACATTCCGAAGTTTAAAGGCGATATTGAAGCTCAATCTGCCGAACGATATCTGCGTGAATTAAATGTCAGTTTTGACTTAATGCAAGTGCCTCAGCACTATAGATTGGAATTATTACCTCGGGTTTTCACCGGCAAGGCTGAGCATTGGTTAGCTGGTAATATGGACAACTTTGTGAATTATGCTGATTTCTGCGCACGCTTTAAGGATGAATTTGCATCAGAAAAGGCAAAACAAAGACAACTAGCGGCTGTGAGGAACCGAAGGTATTCTCGCCTGGTCCACGACAACTTAGAGAGTTTTGCCTGGAGTGTCTACGCAGCGTACAGAAACCTAGCTGACAATTTTAATGAGAGTGAAGTTCTTAATTTGATCATTGGACAGTTGCCGTACCGCATTCGGAATCTTTGTCTGGCGCACGCTCCACGAAGTGTGGATGAATTGACACACTTCTTAAAGGACTTCGATATTTATGATGACCCTGATGCCTGGAAGAATAAAGAAGACCCTAAGAATAAAGAGGCTGCAGGCAATAAAAGTTTTAAGATCCGGAATATCCAGACGGATTCAGAGAGTCGAGGAGGAAATTTCTCACGACCTCGAAGATTCAACAGAGGATTAGGCAGGAGAGGTTTCAACCAAGATCAAAACCAAAGACAGAGCAATTTCTACAGGCCTCGTCCAGAACAAGAGCAGAATTCTCCAGACAGATGGCGTTACGAAGAACGACGTAGCCGTAGTCCGCTCAGACGGTACTCTCCACCACGTAGAGGAGACAATTGTGGTTCCTTCTCACCAAGACATGACGTTGCCTCAGAGCGGGAAGAAGCAGTGGAGACTACTAGAGAGTTTCTGCACAACCAGCGATCTCAATCAAGTCAAACAAACGTCGACCTTTTCTAAGTGCCTCCTCTTCGTTTAGGCAAGTGAACTCGACGGGACGTAAAATACAAGGATAATACGTAAATTATTTTTGCTGACCGAAAATGTATCTTCAGACAGTCAAGTGCAAACAAATTCCGTATGTGAAACTGGTGTATTTTCCGGAAGACTCAAGAAGATAGTGCTAGGTGGTAGACAAGTAGAACATGATATTAGTGGCATAAATTTTAGCACTAAAGCATTCATTTAAGAAGGTTTTGGTTCTGACTTCCTCTGGCGAATGCTTTTTATAAAAACTGCACCAGGCAGAAATAAGTATTAAGAAAAATGCAGTTGATGTGTTGTTTGTTACCACTCCTGATCAAATGAAGGAGGATTTTCCAGATATATATTTAGTGCGGTACATCCGAGAGGTCCAAGATGAGGATAGAATCGGGATGTATAAATCCGTAGACCTCTCAGAGAAGGTCCATATAGTAAATATTTGGATAGATTCCTATAAGCAGGCGTTATTATATTGCTGGTGTGGAATTTAAAGGCATTATTCTAGAAGCACAGAAGCAAGAAGAGTGTTGAGTTTGATGTGCTATAGGAAAGTACTGATACAGTTCATTGCTTATCGAACCCTATACCGTTTTCTACAAAGTCTTTCTGGAGAAGAAACTAGATATATGGAATCCTGCTGTTATATTAAACCATCATGGAATAAATCATCGCCTGAATTCACTGTTTATTGGCTGATTAACTATCCTGGATTGTATTCTGTTTTGGATACTACAAACTACGTTCCTTCTGAGTTGTTGTCGAATGAAGAGAAGCATTGGTTGGAGAAGTTGACTTAGTGTCAAGATAATTTCTGTATTTAAAGTTTCATTGTGGATTGAAAATTTTTTCAGAACATGTAAATAACAATTTCTTCAAAAATTTTCCCCGGACGAGGGGCAATTGTAACGAACCTGAGAGTTTAAGGTTTTATATTTGTAATACGTTAAGATTTTTAAAATGTTTCTTACCTCAAATAATGTGCAAGTTGTCACAGACAACTATAGTTAGATTTATACAGTTGTGTATGGAACTGGTATAGATGTTCATAAATACGTCATAATCTGTTCGTGTTGACGTCACTTTCTCATGTCAGCAGAGGAAGTGAACTAACCTGAATGTTTCTCACCTGACGACAGACGGAGTTTGAAAAACAATTGAAGGTGAAAAATAATAAGAACTTGGAAACGGATAGAATTGAAGTATAGATTTTGGTTTTTCGAGTTTTCTTCTTGCCGATAAGTTGAAAGTAAACAATTAATTATGTTCTTTGACTTTCGCTTTATGTGAGGGAATATACCAACGTTAGTAGTGAATGTTCTAGTGTTGTACTGGTAAGTGATTATGAAATATACGCGTTTATAAAACTGCGTTTTAACTTTGAAAACAGTGTTGTGTTTTCTTTTCTACCCAGCAAGCCCTGATGATTTGCAGATTCTCATGTTCCCGACTAAAGGAGTAGCGGAGTAACTTTCTGACGACTGGTGTCCAACTGGAGTACGTTGCAAACAACGCAGGCACAAATTACTGCAACAATCCAAATAATAGTACATTTTAATTACTTGCAAACAGTAAAAGTGTAATCTTTTCTATTTGTTTTCTGTTTAAGAATCTATTCATGGTCTCTAAAATTATCTACATGTGTGAATTCTACTTCTTCTTATTGTTGGTCTACTTTTTGCTCAGACAGGCCTAATCGGAATTGAAAGTACAGTTCGAACTGAAATCCTAACCACTGTGCAATGCGTCTTTGTCGGGAATTGAATTAATGAACCCTTCTGCCACATGTGGGAAAAGCAAAGCGACTGCGGAACAAAGCCGCTGCTTCCCCGTGCACTGTGTGGCAACGTCAACCGGAGTGCGTTGCCTAGTTTGAGCGTCAGACCGACCGACTTTTGTGTCATCTCCGACCTTACGAGCAAATACTGTCAGTTTGTACAGGGTAAGTCAAAATGATGGACCCGATTACAGAAATTTATTCTGTGAAATCTAATAAACATATGTTATTGTGAGACATGCGCTTCGAAAGGTTAACTTTCAAAGTTTAGTTTCCACACAGTGTTTCCACTTTCTACCGCTAGGAGCCAGCAGCGAGCAGGAAAATTGCGTTGACTGGAGAACAGAGATCTTTCTGTGTGTTTGATTATCATGTGAACAAGTCTGTGATTAGTGTGCAACGGCATTTCCGTACCAAATATCGGAGGAAACTACCTACGGGGAAGGCCATTCGTAAGTGGTATGAACATTTCAGAGATTCGGGCTGCATCTGTAAATGAAAATCGACTGGGGAAGAGACAGTGGAACGAGTGCGCACATGTTTCGTGCGGAGTCCACAGAAGTCCACCTACCGGGCAGCGAGAGAACTTCAACTTCCAACAGAAAACTGTCTGGCGGGTTCTGAGGAAATGTTTACAAATGAAACCCTACTTGCAACTAGTTCAAGCCTTAAAAGACACTGATTATGCTTTGCGCGTGTCCTTCTGTGCTGATTTCCTCGCATTAATGGAAACAGATGGGTTCTCTGAGAGGTTAATTTACAGTGATGAAGCAACTTTTCACCTTTCAGGGAAAGTGAATAGACACAACGTAAGGATTTGGGGAACTGCTAACCCCCATGAATTTGTGGAACACGAACGCGATTCTCCCAAAGTGAATGCCTTTTGTGCCATTTCCCATGAAAAGATTTATGGGCCCTTTATCTTCCATGAACGTACTGTGACAGGACTTGTTTTCCTTGATATGCTGCAACTATTGCTCCTTCCACATCTTGCAGAGGATAGCGCAGATTTCATTCTCCAATTGGATGGTGCCCCTGCGCATTTCCATGGCAGCGTTCGGGACCACCTCAATGGGGCATTGGAACAACCTTGGATAGGCCGTGCATCTCCGGAGGATCGACCTCTCCTTCATTGGCCACCTCGTTTCCCCGACTTGACCCCATGTGATTTCTTCAATGTGGGTTTTTTGTCAAGGATCATGTTTACGTACCACCACTTCCAACAACAGTGGATGACCTGCATGCCTGCATCACAGCAGCCATTGCTGATATTGACCGTAATATGTTACACAAGGTTTGACACGAGATAGACTATTGGCTTGACGTGTGCCGTGTTACGCGAGGTGCTCGCATAGAACACTTGTGATTTGTTTGAAAAAAAACTTTGACAGTTTACCTTTCTTAGCACATGTCTCACAATAACATTTGTTTATTATATTTCACAGAAGAAATGTCTGAAATCGGGTCCATCATTTTGACTTACCCTGTATAACAGAATACAAATACCAAGTCTTCAATTCTACAAAGTGACATTTAATTCACTTAAACGTCCAAACACACGGGGTTGTGCTCTGACATGGCAACAGCGCGAACTTCTGTAACCCGTCTAATTTCATGGCTGTGCATTTAAGCAATTAGAAGAGTCCGGTCTTGTAGTCAGGGTGAGGATGTGAGGAAACTTTTCCGTTGACTTTATTTTCTTAATAATCTAGGGCTATATAATTACCTAGCTATTTTTCATTAATAATAAAGTTCTAATTATTTTTTACATCACTAATGAATTTTGTTGTAATATGTTAATGACAGAGCAATTTACTAGCAGTCAAATTTTCTAAGTTAATATATGGTTTATTATATGTTTCTTTCTACATAGTTGGGTCCCCCGGATTATTGTGTTGATAAAGACAAATATTTGGAGATGCAGAAAAAATTCATTGGAAACGCTGAAACCCTTCAGCTGGTGAATCTCCTTTCTTGAGTATGTTATACTTATAGGAATCAAGGTAAGGAGTATTTTAGTACAGAAGATTATTATTTTACGTTACTAGGATGAAAAGGTAAAATTTGCACACTTATTTCAATTCTTTCCAAATTTGTACAAATATTCGAAAAAGTTAAATCCTAGGTCATGTATTGAGAGGCGCAACCACGAATTTTTGTCTGAGGGGCAAGTACTAGGATAAACGTGTCAATAATAATAATAATAAATCATTATTATTATTATTATTATTATTATTATTATTATTATTAGTAGTAGTAGTAGTAGTAGTAAGTAGTGTTATCAAAGACGTTATTATACTCGTAAATCACACAAAAAGAGGATAGAAGTTTATGCTAAAACATTTGTGTGGGAAACAAACGATTTAATTAGTTTTTCAACACGTTCAAATTCACATTGCTTAATAATGGAAAACAAGCACACAAATTGCGATTTTAAAAGACAGAAAATACATGACTAATACAATAATTATTGTACGTACATATATATACTTTCATGTACAACATATGTACACATGTACGCGATGTAAAATAAGAAAATACATATGCAACATGTTAACACAAAATTGTGAACGTATTCAATTTTTTTTAATAGATATAGCTATATAACATATTATTGAAATTGATTACATAATCAATTCATCCACCACATAACAAATCAACAGCAAAAATGGCATAAAGTGTCTCTGAAAATGTTCGCGCTCCTTTTCCTCAAAACAATTGTTCATGAATTTAAGACAAAACTGTTCAGCAGCAACAGTCTAAAGTACAGTTGTCTTAGTTACTTCTCTCTCTGGTAATTTACAATGCATTACAGAAATGAGACACACTGCGAGCGAAGCGAGGAAGAAATTTTTTGGAAATTGAAAACAACCTTGAACTAATAGGGTGCAAATAATCTTGAATTAATAGGGCGCTGTGGCATTCTCCTTTACATTTTTTTTCATTTAGATCGTTCGGCACCCAGGGCCGACGCTCGCCGCCCCCTAACTACGGCTCTGAGACCGTACGAAAAGCAGATATTGCGAGCAAGGCCGGTTAGAAAATTTTAGGAGACGTGTTTTCATTTGTAGAAATTTGAAATCAAAGGGTGGGGGAAGGTGCGTTTGTCGCTCTATACTCTCGTGCAGGTGTCCTTGGACGTCTGGAAAAAATGTAAGAAATACGTGGAAACTAATTTTATCTTGAGTATCATTCTGGTCTGCTACTCTTGCATTCTGCTAGTCTTGCTTTTCGTTAGTTCAATGTTTACCCCACCCTCTTGCCCCCCAGAATTGACTTCCGTCCAAGGTTGGGGGCAGAAATGCCCCCTGCCCCTGTGGTTGCGCCACTGCATGTATTTCTCTTCATATCGCAGTTTTAAGTCGATTTTTCAGTCAATCATTAATAAACTTGTTTCGAGTTGCATGCATTTTTATGGAGATTGAAAACGCTCCAGTTCTTCAACCTTTCTACTTTCGGTCCATGTTCTTCATATAGTTCAATAAACTACAGTACAGTAACATGTTTCTAAAGTAAATTTTAAATAAATACTTCGATAAGCGCCAAAGTAAAATTCTAGCTTCCGTGCAACCCCAATGCAGTGCACATGTCTCACTTTAGTTCGGGTTGTTGCGCTTCGTAAAGGAAACTATTTTCTTCCTTATTTTAACGGCTAGGAATAATAAATATGGGCTCACTAAAATCGACGTATTCATATTTTGTAAGGTGAAAGAACATAACAGTGTTTTTAAACTTGAAAAAACAAGAGATTGATTGATTGATTGATTTGTTTTAGGTCTACTTTATGCACACTAAGGCTAATCGGGACTGTACCTACAGTTTAAAGTGGGATCCGAACCACTGTGACAAGTGAAAAAGCAAGAGACTATGATGATTTACGTTAATCGTATTCATGAATCAATAAGCAAGAATACTTTTATACATTTACAATTATGTAAGTTCGTTAATACAAGTTTTACAATATTTAATAAATGAATATCCTCATGTTGGAGTGGCAATGAGGGACTGGATGCGACAAAGTAGTAGTTATGTATGTACACCATAATTATTATGAGCTAATCAATGAAGCTGCCGTAGGGATCCAAATATGGAATTTCAGAGACGGTTTTTAAGGTATCCTAATTTTAGAAAAATTGTTTTTGCAACAAAAGTCACAAAAATCAAAGACTCCAAAATAACTGTCAGAAAACTGTTTTGTAATACTTTACAAATTAGATTCATGCATAATAATGTAAATCATAAATAAGCAATTAATAATAACGTAAAGTAGACGTTGAACTTCTTCAGCTATGTCATCTTGTTTTTTACATAACTATAGCTAATTGGCATTGAAGTGGATTCTTCAAACAAATTTCTGTTTATGGAAATCATTTCATGAAACTGTACACGCGACAATTCAGAACGTTGAGTCATAAGAATCACAGTGTATCTATTTCAAATGTATTTCCCTCGTCTGTGCAGAGTGAGTTTGTGGGCGGAAACACGCGTTCCATTGATGCATTGGTGCCGGGAAGAGCGAGGTGGAATTCTACTACAGAAGTCGGAAACCTCTATTACTATCTCCGTGCTAAATTCCCAAAATCCTGTATCTACTTCTATTCCAGTAAGGAACCGGAATCACTGTGTTCCGCTTGCCAGTTAGGCCATTCTTATGCAAAAACTTTCTCGATTTTATACTGTTCTGAGACTTGTTCATCGTCGGTACTAATGTCTGAAAAATTACAAATGATACTCAATGATGTTTCAGCTTCATTCGAAGTTATTTCCATTTTATTTAAACATAATAATTGGGTCGAAAACTTTTTGTATATATGCATCTCATGCCTTATGATTTTTTAAAAAATGTAATGTAATAGTGTGTGATGTCAGATCTCCCATCACAGTCTTCAGAAAACACCACACTGCACTTCGATCACACCACGGAATCATAACTTTCTTTACACCTTTTAGTAAACGGAAATTCACTTCGAAGTCTATCGTTACATTTACACTTAATGAATTAAGCTGTTATCTTACAATATCGAAGCTTCGGACTGAACAGATAAGCACTAAGTGGTTACAGTGAGCAGCTTATTTTACAATTGAAGAGAATCGTAGCTGAAATTCAGAAAAGAGAAGGATATAAATAATGGTTGTCTACAAGTGCAGGACCTTCTTGCAATTGATAACTGATTAATTATTGAGCGGGAACAACAGTTCAATGTACAGTTAGATTATTTTGTAAAATGAGCATTCTAAAACTGCGACCATGCATTTCAAGTATTGTCTTCAAAGTATAGTTCTAATCATTTCTGCTTTCCCATAAGGTTTCGGAACATTAGCGTGTATCGAAGAAACTTTTTCGATACAGATGATATCATTGAGGGATTGTACCCAAAAGGTCCAGTGTCAACCTCAGTTAATGCAAACAAATGTGACAGTTCTAAATAAATCATGGAAGTAATTAATGGGGCGCAACAATATAGTCCATAGCGTGCCTGACTGTTACATATGATAACATCACAAGTTTCAAATTTGTTACTATTATTAAGCACGGTAAACTGGTAGCTATGACCAAGCTTAGCAACTATGTTGTACCTTGTTTACACTGATAAGCCTTGTTTCCATGTTAATAAACCATTAAAATGCTGACCAAGGCAAACATTTTTAGTATAAAATATATATACATAAAAAAGTAACGTTTCCACCCTCTAACAGGGTTCATTTATTTATTGTGAATATACGTTTTGATGTATATATTTTTTATACTATAAAAGTTTGCCTTGGTCAGCATTTTAATGTTTTATGGACCTTGCTTGTGTTCGTTTTATGTGTCTAAAATGTAATTCGACTTTGATTATGTAAGTTAGGGGGCAGTTCCTCCTCCAATTTTTGTCTCTCTTGCCCCCGCACTATATTAAACCTTATCTCCCAAGGGAAAGTAAAGTGAACCCAATCGACGCCACTGGCTGAATATGTATAGTTCTACTCTTCATATGTATATTTCTGTTTGTCACGAAAATAAAGACGTAACAAAAATGGCGACGAAGATGAAATACGAACCAACGCGCCCAATAATTTAAGACTGTTTGCCACGAAGGTATTTCTAACTGTACACAGTATAATCCTGTACGTCTCTTATTTCCCCTTTATAAATAATAAAGAAGTGAGACGTGTATTATATTATTGGCGCAGTGGAAGTTAAGTATCATTCAGTAGGTAATTAAACTATTTAATGTAAAGCTTAATATTCATTCAATCATAATATTTATTAGCAAATCAGATTATACTTTCCACATTCAT
Organism: Lepisma saccharinum; assembly: GCF_977018435.1. NCBI lineage: Eukaryota > Metazoa > Arthropoda > Insecta > Zygentoma > Lepismatidae > Lepisma > Lepisma saccharinum. Next base: position 197,203,855 of record NC_139229.1, on the reverse strand, counting down.
ATATGTATCAGTTTATTCAACAACAATAACCATGTATAATCTCCCCATTAAATTGTAACAGCTCGTCCAATTAAATCGTCAAAAGTCAGTACGTAACGGCTATATGAGACCACAGCAACCCCGCCCAAAACTTCCTCAGCCTACATGACCCGCAGCAATCTACCCTTAAAAATTAAATATCTTCTTTAGCATTTTCAAAAGGTAGACATAACTATATAAACGTTAGGCAAATTACATCAGACCATGCAGGCCCAAAAAGGGTGATACACGGATAGCCTATACAGTATACTCAGCATGTGCCCAGTTAAGTCCTACGTCTCCCCCAGTCAATGTTGCCACAATCTGAGGACATAATTTCCCTTTCCAAGGTGCAAAATTTCCCATTTTGGACTATTTTTCCCTTCACCTAAACAAATATAATAATAATAATAATAATAATAATAATTATTATTATTATTTGCAGAGGTAGTAGCAGCAGCAGCAGTAGTAGTAGTAAAATTTCCGTTGGTCCATATTCGTATGAATAAAAAATGTTACACAAATTTTTCACATATATGTCAGCTTCATCGCTTTCCAGGTTTGAATCATGGTCATGAATGCATTAAATCGTTAATTATCATCGTTACAATTATCCGAAGATACAGAAAAGCGACGCACAATAAACTTAAAAGAAATATGAATAGATAGAGACTTATATTCAAGAGAGCAGAAATGAGAAGGAACAGAAAAAAATAAGAATGTGAATGTGAAACTGGAACTTAACATAAACTGTAATAATGTAGAGCCAGAAGTCTTAAAATTTCCCTGAAATTGTGATATATTTAATCGAAATTCCCTTTTCCTGTTTGGCTAAAATTTCGGTCCGAATTTCCCTTCAAAAGGGAAATTTCCCTTTATGTGGTAACACTGCCCCCAGTCTGCAAGATTCCACAGATCAAGTTTTTTTTTAGTTTTTTTTTTATAAAATATTTATTGGTTGTGGACAAAATCCATGCACCAGTTAACAATTTATCAATTGGTATTATATACATGTATGCACATAATATTTACTCACAATTATTCCTTTCATAATAAATAGTTTCCAAATTTCATTACACTTTTACAGAATTATATTAGACTTATTAAGATATTTTGTAAGAATATAGATTACCGAGGATGAAGGTGAAGTCAGTAAACAAGGCAGTGTCAGTGGCGCTTGATGTCCACTCCTGTACAATTCCTGTAAAAATGGTTCTCTGTAAGTTTCATAAAGTTTGCATTGAAATATAATGTGGTTTGGAGTTGCAGTATATTCATTGCACAAACAAACTGGTGAAGTCACTAAATTCTTCTTGTACAGGTGATCTGCGGCGATAGTGTGATTTAACCTGCAGCGCATTATAGTTGTGAGGGAACTCCGGGAGAGTTGAATCTGTTTAAACCAACATTCCTTTGGAATTCTTTCTTGTATAGAATAGTAGGCCTTACCGCATTGAGTGCCAGTATTTGTCCACAAGTTTTGCCAGTCAGTAAATAGTATTTTTCTAGTGTGTGATTCCAAAACTACGGACGGAATCTTTATTGAAAGCGGTCGTTGGATTGTTTGATTCGCTGCATATTTTGCCAAAGTATCTGCTATATTATTCCCTTCTATTAAAGAATGTCCAGGTGTCCAAATAAAGTTGATATCATATCCCAATCTCGTTAATTTCAGTGTGAGTATTCTTATGTTAACAATGTACCATTCCGTATGACATGACCATGATGCAAACTGTAAAGAATTTAGCACAGAGGCTGAATCGGTTGCAATTAGAACTGAATTTAACTTCTTCTTTTGTACATAAAGCAATGCCTGTCGTATTGCAAAAGCTTCTGCAGTGTATATTGACAGATACGATGGCAAAGGAAAAATTTTGAATTCTGCAGAATTATCACAGTAAAATGCTGCTCCTGTTTTTCCAGACGTTGATTTTGAAGCATCTGTATATATGTGATATTCACATTGTAATTTTGAATGTATGTAGTCTTGATATATATTATTTGAAATTGTAGGGATTGTCTTCCTGAAAACTCTACTTGGGTAGGCAGGAAAATGAATTCTCATGGGAGATATCATATTAAAGTAGTCTGTCATGAAGCATGGTGCATTAGGTAAACGAATAATATTAGCTTGAAATTTATTAATGTCCTTATAAGCATAATATAGTATAGGTAATCTGGATTTATATTTCGCTGTACGTCTGTTGAGCATCAAAGAGTCTAACAATTGAAGTTTTGGTATGATCGGAGATGTCGTGTTGGCAATTTTCTTAAGTAAAATTTGCTCGCAAGATATTTAACTCTAAGTTTGTATGGTGGATCTCCCACTTCTACGAAAGTTGCTTGTTTTGGAGTTCCTTTCCAAAGGCCATAAATTGTGGATAAACTGCTATATTGGATAGAAGATAGCGTGTTAAAAGCCCAACTTAAATTATCATTGTACATAAAGGAACCACACTCTAGTCTTGAGTTTAGCATCTGTTTATGGATCTGATGTAATAATTTAGGATCAGCACCCCACTTTTTCTTAACTGTCAACATTTTTATTATGTTAAACACTTGAGATCCCTTACATTGTGCCAGTTCTACTTGTGACTTTCATTTAAGTTTTTCATCTAATATAAGTCCCAAAAATTTATGACTTCTTTGTTGACTAATAGTTTTTCCGTTTATATTTATTGATATGCATGAATGAGATCTCTTCTTATTAAAAACTACCACCGAAGACTTATCTGGATTTACTTCAATTCCATTGATATCACACCATGATGATAATTCATCCAGAGATTTTTGAATTTTTTGAGCCCCTTCTTGAATATTTTTACTACTAGTGTATATAACAATATCATCTGCATATTGTAATAGACGAGTGTGTTGAAGAATTTTTGAGCCTAAATCTGCCGTGTACATATTAAATAGCATAGGACTCAGCACTGCGCCTTGTGGTAGACCTTTATGTGTATAACGTGCGGTGGATAACTGTCCTCCATATCGAATGTACAACTTACGTGCCAATAATAATCCAATAATACTTTTTATAAAATTACGTGGAACGTTCATTTTCTCCAATTTTTGTAACAGTATATTTGGAAGGACAGAATCATAGCCGCTACTTAGATCGAGAAAAACTACGATACAAAATTCTCGCCGTATGAAAGATAGCCATATATCTAAAATTAGTGTCGCTAATACATCTACTGTTCCAGTTCCTTTCCTAAATCCCATCTGATGTTTCGGTAATTTCTGATTATATTCGACCCACCATGTGAGTCTGTTGAGTATTAAATGTTCATATAATTTAGCAAGGCATGATGACATTGCAATAGGTCTATAGTTCGTATGTATTCCTGATTGTTTACCTGGTTTTAATATGGGTATTATCACCACTTCTTTCCACTGTGATGGAATTTCTCCACTATTCCATATTGAATTGTATGTATTTAGTAAAATTTCATATCCATTCAAAGGCCAGTGTTGAATACATTCGTATGTAATACCATCTAAACCCGGAGACGTTTTCTTTCGTTTATGAACAACATATTCTAATTCATCCATAGTGAATAGTGATTCTAACGTGGATGTTTCTGGATATTTCATAGAGTTTAACAATTGACAAAGATTAGTTTCAACCGTATCTGGTGTCAACTTGAGGTGAAATTCTTTTATCCAGGCTGAATTGATATCTCCTCCAAAATAATGACAAGTATTATTATTGGACATACTTCTTATTATTTTCCAAGTCACTGAAATAGAAGAATCTTTAGTTAATGTAGAGCAAAATGACTTCCAAAAGTATGATTTTGATTTCTTTAGGAACCTCTGAGTTTTTGCTGCAATTTCTTTATATCTAATAAAATGATTGATGGTAGGATTCTCCTTATAATTTATGTATGCTTTTTGTCGTTCGTTTACCCATTTCTGGCAATCCGTTGTCCACCATGGAGTCACTTTTTTTCTAGATCCAAAATTAGATACTGTTGCATTTATTTGTTCTTGTCGAATGAGAGACACCAATGTGTCATACGATACTTCTTGTTTCAACAATTCATTCTTTATTGCATTGTTTACATTTCCGGAGAATTTCTGCCATTCAACCCTTCTTGATATATATTGACTATTGTTTTGTTCAGAGCGCATAGTAAACCACGTTATATTTTTATTATGTTGAAAGGTTATCATAATTGGCATGTGATTACTATTGTAACACTTCTCTAATACACTCCAATGGATTTTTGAAGCTATATCATTTGAGGTAATAGTTATGTCTGGAGCACTCGGCTGTTCATTAGGTCTTGAGATTATTGTAGGTGTTCCGTCGTTGAGTAATACAGCTGAGGAATCTTGCAAGTAATTATACAAATCTTTACCTGATCGATCAGTTAGAGAACAGCCCCACATAGGGTGGTGTGCATTAATGTCCCCTGCCAGCACAAATGAAGTGTTTGGTGGAAGCTGCCCAACGATATTCTGCCACACTGTAACAGGGAGGTGCACTGTGGGAGGGTAGTAAATTGATACATAAGACGTATCAGCAATCCGAACACCTGTAATCTGAATTTGACTGTTTATATTTTGAAACAAAATAATGTCATACTGTATATTTCTTTTAACACCTATAGCTGAACCACCGTATCCATCTAAACGATCATCTCTTATCCAATTGTAACCTTTAAACTTCAATGTTGAGTCAGTTTTCAACCACGTTTCTTGTATAAGAAGGACATCTGCAGAAAAATAAGATAAAATATGTTGTAAATTATGTCTATTAGGAATTAAACTTCGTATATTCCATTGTAATATTTTCAAGACTTTGTCTGGCATGCTGCTTGTTGAAATAAGTATTGCAAAATACTTGTAGCAATGCAAGTCCAGTCCTGGTTAACGTTCAATGTCGAAGTCCCTGCTAGGCTACATAATTGTTCTATAAATAATGAAAAATTATTTAGGAATTTTGTAGAATTTTGTTCTTGTGCCCGATTTGGCTGGATAGCTTGAGCCGCTTCTGCAAGAACAAATAAATTATTTTGTTGGCATGTTGTCGACAAATCCGGAGCATTGTCTTTTCGAGATCCTGACAAAGAATAATCAGGGCTTGTCATTCTCTTTTTATATTCAGTTTGTCCAAATGGTTTCAATGTTTGAGAAGATTTCTGGCGTTTTCCTTGAAAAGACTCAGTCTCTTCCAAATATTTTCCAGTTTTCTTTGAACTGTACAATGGCCTTTTATTAGATACACTGTATTGATCTTGTATTATATTATTATGATATGAGGTGCTACTCGAATTGTTAGATATCGAAGCATATGTAAATGGCATTACTGTCTTTTCTATTTCCTGAACATGTCCAGTAGATATCTGTTCATATCCATACATATAATTAATTTTTGGGACTTTCTTCATAGCTTCGTTAAACGTAACATTCTGAACTGTCATAATTTTGATTATTTCCTTTTGGCGTTGTTTTTCAGGACAGTTTTTGTCAATTGCAGTGTGCTCCTGATTACAATGGAAACACTTGATCTTATTTGTGCAAGAGGACGATTCGTGATTCTCACCACAGCGTTTGCATTTTAATTTACTTTTGCAATTAGCCCTGAAGTGCCCATAATAAAAACAATTAGTGCACTGTTTAATCAAGGGAATGTACCTATCAATATCAACCTTTTTGTTAAACAGTGTGACATATTGTGGTAAGGATTGCGATTCGAATGTTACAATTACCGTTCGAGTTGGAACAGCAACGCGAGTACCCTCCTCGTACTTATACTTCACAATGCGTTTTACCTTTATTACTTTGGCTGTTGATGAATTTATATTTTGCAAAATTTCATCTTCACTTATTGACTGATGTACATCTTTCATAATTCCCATTCTTCGTACTCGGTGTGATGGAACAAAACCTTCCCAATTATTCTGTAACAGTAATGGATTCGAAAGGAAATCATTTGCATAATTAGATGTCGTAAATGTAAGTCTAGCTAAATTTTTCCCAAGGCTATCTATCTCTTTCAAACCTCTAATATTTTCTTTGCTGACTATTTGACCTAATTTTAAAATATGAAGTTGACCAATGTTTCATTTGCCATTTCCACCTGAGGCATCCTGATGTTTAGATTTCACAAATATTTCATACGGACCTAAATGATTACTTCTGTACTTCAATACCTGTTGCTCATAAACTTTTTTGGAACTTGATATACTAATTTGTTGGGTGTAATCTATATTATTACACTGAGAATTCAACTTCTTAACTTCTTCTACAGAAGTTATGATTTCCACGTTGCTGGAAAGTTCCATGGCACTAATGTCCGTGTCCATGTTGGATTCAGCTGGTTTTGTACCAGCAAATTTGGCTTTACGGCCTTTAGATTTCTTCATGAATTAATGTTCACATTGTCGCACATATATTTAGAACGACACTAATATTCAAACAGTAAACTATAAAGTCTCAAGTTCTAACTTAGAACACAAAATTATCTTTGCAACAAATCACTTACACAATCACATCTGTAACCACAGACTCAATCCCAGATCAAGGTTCTGCCACGCCAAACTCCTCGCTCACCCAGCGCAGAAGCCTAGCCAATGGCAGGCCCTATTTTAGTCACATGTATATTGCGTCTTCAATACGTGACCAATGAGCGATTGTACACTATGGGCTTACAACAGGCAGCTCTAGGGTTAGCACAGACTCTGCTTTCCAGTGGATATTGGGGTCGGCTCTGGTAGCAGGAGCGTGGTGCTAATCACATGGCCTCCACTACGACTAAGATCGAGGATAAGTTTGCTGTATCTTCCTTGCTAGCCTATTGTTAATATAAACATTCATTATAATTTATTATCCTTTATTTTTCAGTTAATTGGGACTGCTGTGAAAATGCCAATGCATATTATGACTGTGAGAGGTTCCATTTGGAAGAGGTAAGATTTTGTGCACATCTTATGGGAAACGAGCTCATTTCAGCGTTTCTTGTTTTAAACCCACTTTATGCACAGATGGGCTAATCCCGTATCTTACATAACCGATAGAAATATATTGAACACCCCTCCTAGGATCTACAGGAATTGCCAGGATGTCTTTCTCAACCTAACCTAAAACTACACATAATCGCATCTTTTGCACTTAACAAGTTTGCTACCACACCTCCACCACCCAAAGGAGAGAACGCCATAATGTTTGAGGAAAATGTAGACATGAATTAAGTTGGAACAAAAGGATGTACAATCTCACAATGAACATTTCAACAAAATATACAGATTTTCTCTAAACTCTGAAACTATTCACAAAAACCATATCGTAGATATTTCACAAACATCAAAACGTCTGAGCATCATTTTCTGCTTAATTTACATATTTTGTTTATTTCATGTCGCTTTTATACCTTTTTAATGAAATTACAATGTGATCAAAAATGGTAGGTTACTGGAATTTGGGGTTATGGAGTAACATAGTCGTAAAACAAAAAAAAACTTCGGAAATGATTGACGTCTATTTTTGTAATTCTGTACTATTATTTCAAAATTTCGGAGATTCCTTAGGTAAAGATATTTCTTGACAATTCGAATCCATGAATACAATCACAATTTATTTAAAAAATATAAATAATATAATAAAATGGTCACACAAGTCAACAGTATGTATTCTTATTTTATGCTTCAATGTGAATTTATCATTACACAGTTGATATATGTAAACCAAAAATAATTTATTTTATTTTGTTGTAAAATTTCAGCTATGCAAAAATGATCTTTAAATGTGAGTAAAATTTGTTCTTCATTGATATAGGAGTGGAAATATTTTGCTGGTGTAAATTACTAACAAATGACATCAATTATAATAATAATGAATAAAATGTAGGTCATTAATAAGAATGCAAAGAACGTCTTCAGTTAATCAATAATTTACTACAAAGTAACATTTCTGAGAATGCAAAGCTGCAAAAGAATAACTTTATTCGTAATTAAAATATGGAAGAATCAAGTTCCCTTTTCTTTCAATTGCTCTTAGCGCCGTTGAGTTGGTTCCACTCAATTAATTACTCTAGACTCTCGCTAATCTGGCCATTCCTTGCACATATGGATGCCGGATTCGCGGAAGTGCCGGATTATTGAGAGGGTCGGAAATTACGTACTACTATGTAATTTAAACAGATAGGTACTATACAGGTTGTACTTTATTAAATCCAAAGACACTGTACACTCATTTACATAGAAAATTTAGTCGTTCAGTGTGTACATATACAGTAGTATCACTCACTATGAAACATGTCACGAATTTTTAGTTGTCGCAATGATGATACGCGACGGCGGCATGCTTTATCACGCAAACGCTTTACAAACATTACATCGGTACTGCATGTATCTGGTTGTTGCATAATGTACTCCAGGAAGATGTCTGCAGCTTCCGCACAAGCAGTGTGATAAATCTTCATGCTCTCCCCTCCTGTGTCCTCTTCTTCATCACTTTCATCATTAGTACTTTCCTGCACGCTTTTGATTATTTCTTCATCTGTTAAAGTTTGGTCTATCTCACAGTTTTTCTCATTCAGCCACTTAGCAACATCCTCTTCATCAATTTCTCCTCCTACCGGAAGCTTGTGTAACATATCAATGTACATATTGTCAGCAATTGATGATTCCGAATTGACTGGCTCGTCGCTGTCGCTCAGTACTGGCTCCAACTCTGCATCAATGCATGGCCACACTTTTCTCCAGCTCTTCATTATGGTTGCGTTCTCCACTTTATCCCATGCTTCTTTTGTTTGGAAAACAACGTCACGTAAGTTGATTGCTTTCCACACCTTCAACGTAACTTTGGTAGAGTCGTTTTCACATTCGTTCAGCAAGGAAACAAGAAGTGCATGTCGATAATGACGTTTAATTGATTCCAAAATCCCTTGGTCCATGGACTGTATCAGGGCTGTCACATTTGGTGGAAGAAAGAGTGCTTCTATACCATCGGACTTTAGAGTCACATCAGAAGGATGACTGGGAGCATTGTCAATTATAAGGATGGCTTTCAGTGGAAGTTTTTTCTTATTCAGTTCTTTTCTCACAGCTAGTAGAAATGTTTGGTGGAACCACCGAGAGAATATTTCTCTGTCCATCCACGCTTTCTTCTGGGCACAATATTGCACTGGTAGTGTATTTCTGTCGCTGTGTTGAAAACAACATGGATTTTGGGATTTCCCAATCACTATGAGCGGTAGTTTATGACTCCCATTTGCGTTTCAACACGCCATTATGGTTACACGCTGTTTCTGTTGTTTGTACCCACGAGCTTCCTTCTCGTTCTTGGCAGCTAATGTTTTTGAAGGAAGCATCTTGTAAAAGAGGCCGGTTTCATCAGCGTTGTACAAGGCATCTGCAGTTAAATGTTCTTCCTCTACTATCTTCCGTATCTTCTTTACAAACTCTTCTGCATATTTTTCTTTAGCTGAGCGACTTTCCCCGGTGACTGTCAGCTGCCGCACGTCATGTCGTTTTTTCCAATTTGATATCCAACCCTCGCTTGCTGCGAACAAGTTACTGCCACCAAGTTGTTTGTTAAATGCAACCGCTTTTTTCTTTATTATCGGGCCACTGACTGGAATTCCTTTACTTCTTTGTTGTATGAACCATCTATAAACAGCTATGTCCAGTTCTTCATTGTCACTCTTTCGCATAACCTAACGTTTCCCCAACTCGCTATCCATTTGGGATGCGTACTGTCGAATAACTTCTTCTTTCTTCTTGATGTCATAAATAGTTGCTCGTCCAACACGGTACTCAATAGCAATGGCTTTCTGTGAAGAGCCTCGGTTCAACGTATCTAAAATTTCGAGTTTCTGCTTGAGGTCAAGCGTAACGTGTTTCCTTTTAGAAGCCATAGTATGTACTGAACTTTTCTGTAAGAAAGTCGCAATTTGAAATACTGTACGTATGTATAGCATTGTTTAACATTTTTAACTAACAACATTGTTGAACACGATAATTCATTGTTGTGCTCGTCATTTCTGCTTGAGTGACTACAGGCCGGATGTGGGCCGGACTACTGAGAGGGCGGACTATTGAGGGCTGGATTAGCGAGTCTAGTGTATATGAAGAATACGACTTCTACACAGTACGCCTTAATATCGTAACAGAGAAGTCATTCGAGTTTTATCATTGTGAAGGTTTAGAAGAATAACTACGTAGAAACATGAACGCGTTATTAGAACTGCGTAGTGATTACATGTGGTACATGTATATCACACGTGTATATGAATTTGTGTTTAAGTTCACTTTATGCACAGATTTGTTAATCGAGCATGGAATCCATCTATCAATATTACATAGAGTACATGCATGTTGTGGACAGAACAAGGGAGACATTATAACAATCATAAATTTAGAAGCCATTATTGAAACTCAGTCAGACATGAAGCCAATGCCGACAAACTAAATGCCAGAGCACCTCGAGGTTAAAACAAACAACATTCCTGAATCACTTCCGCGTTCGGTGGCTGTCCGGCAGCGCCGCTTTTAATTATTATAATGATTAATTCTAGTTATACTCACACTTTCAACTGTTGTTAAGGCGACAATACCATGAAAGTGAGCCTTAAATTCGTAGCTCGTTAAGTTCAAAAATGTTATATTTTGAAAGGATTATATTGTAATGGGTGCTTTAGTACTTAGGCTATTTGGGACCTTCTTTCCCTTTAACAAAACACAGTGAATTAAAATAACACATAGCTGGTGAAGATGCTATCCTTAGCAAGTACTTACAAATTAAGATACAGCGTACACCTAAAGTTATTCTTATTAATAATAAAATTGAAAACATTGAAGGCATCGATAAAAGCTGAGGTTGTTAAGAAGCACTCACTGAGTAGAAGTACGGACAATACGCACAACAACGCACACACTCACAGAGAGTTATGCTAGTTGTCGGCCTGCAAGAATGAAGTTACCGGCGTTTACTACGTGAAGAAGAGTACCTCGGCAAAAGGTCATTTTTACTTTGCAAATAGTATATTTGTCTTAATAGTGATTAGGATCTACTGACGATATAATCTTTCAAAGCATTTGCACAATTTGTAGGTCTGTTATAATAACATTTAAAACATTAAAAAATAGAACAATAGGTATTGATGTATGTCGAATAGACAAACAATTAATTTGTATATATATTTTTTTTTATTTCAGATGAGCTCAACAATTTTCTGCTCTAGTTTCTTTTTCACTCCGAAGTAAGCTACTTCATTGTGATTGCACCTTTTATGTTATGTATGCCCTGGCAAATAAAAAATGAATTAATTGGATTATCTGTAAAGTGTCTTCCGTTAATGATACCTGTTTCAAGCACGACTACCTTCGCACATCATTTACACGTAAGAAATCTCCAATAATGAAATCGGAAAAGCCAACAAGATGAATTTATAAAAGACAAAGTTTTGTTTTCCAAAATTACCTATTGGGTTGTCATTTGCACAGCATATCAAATCGAATAATAACTTGTCTCTATTATGGTAGGTTTATTTTTTATACTGTTAAAAAGAAGAAGACAACTTGCACGTTGTCAGGGGAAAATTCTGTTGTTGATTGGGAAATATTTGGGTAAAATATTGTTTACGGTTAATAAAAACATATGCTATAATTACGAAGACATTGTACACTTCACTCTACACGGTTTATCATATTTTCAATACTCATCATTTATGGCGCATTCTGTAGGATCGTTTTTCAAGTTTTGATCTAGCTAAAGAAGTGCCGAGTACAGTAACGTTATTGCGTGAGAGAAGATAATTGCTTCGAAATTATGTATCAGCAGACAACAATGTCAAGATTTTGCGGAATTTATTTGAATGTACGGTAGGATTTGTCAATTGAGAACATTGCTACATGATTAGAAGAATACACGACACGACAGGAAATGGACTTGAAGGCAGGTTTGTCACGAAGTTCATCGCCGATTATGTACCTTACAATTTGTCCTGTAAATTTCGAAGATTATTATTATTATTATTCTCAAATTATTTGGTATCGTGTTGTGTATGTGAATTCTGTGCAGAGATTTTGCTCATTGAATCAACTTAGTTCTTATTAACAACACAACATTAACTATTTGTTCAATTTGTGACAAGTACTGTGATTTTCTACTATTTGTTATGTTCTGTGATTAGATTGCATTAACTAACGAATGAAGAAAGTACATAAAATTCTTCAGGAAACTATTACTACTTCGTCATTAGGTCGAATATTGTTTGCTTGTAAACTGATAAAGAAGATTGGTATTAAGAGCTCACTGCTAATCCAGAATAATGTCACAATTAAAGCATTCCACCGAATGACGATGTATGGCACATTTAAGTGAATGCGAGAACAACGGATACAACCTGTTGTATGATACTTGTCTACAGTAGAAAAAACATAAAACATTATGCAAACACAGTATCAATCTTTAGGCAACATCCGACCATATGACTGGCCATCTTGGAGCCTGTAGCCGCAGGACCGCAGCATGATTCTACTGGTAACGCAGCACATTCCCAAATGTACCATACAGCGTTATTCTGTGGAATGCTTCAATTATATATCGTAACAGGTTCCCCTGATTAGAGAAAAGTAGCAAGCCAAAAGCAATAACCTCCTTCGTCGGCCGTTACTCTCTCAAGCATTCAAAGAATGCTAGGTCAGTATCAAATCAATCTTCCTGATTGATTGGAAATAAGTTGCTGATCAACTGGTATTAGGGAGCAATAACCAGGTGGTGGAAGAAAGGATAAGTGAGAGTGTAACGGGGGACGTGGGGTCTTTTGCTTTGAATCGAGGAACGAGAAACATCAGGGAGCTTGTTTTGATTTGATTTGTTTTTTTTTAAGTCCACTTTATGCACAGTAAGGCTAATCGGGACTGGACCTACAGTTTATAGTGGGATCCGAACCACTTGTGCCTCCGCCGGGTATCGAACCCGGGACCCCTTGATTGCAAGGCGACGACGCTACCACTGCGCCATCGGGGAGGCCCTATCAGGGAGCTTGAGCGAGCCTGCATAGTGCAATTCTAAGAGTCTTCTCCGAGGAACTCTTCATCATCGAATAGATAGGTAATATCCTTCTCTAACCATGTTGATCTAAACTAGAAGATATAAACCCAAATTCTTAGTGTTGTGCAATTTCATGTGTGAAAAGTAACCTTTCGCCCATTACCATCAAGTTATCTACAAAGGGCGAGTGCTCACCAGTGAGGATGAATGAATGACAAAGCTACATCACCCAAGCATAATGGTTAAGATTCTTGGTAAGATCCCACGAACCTTGCAGTTCGTTACGTGGTAGAGGTGCTGGGATTTTCATTTACTTCACCAGGAAGTAAATGAAAATTGAAAGGATAGGCTCATCACAGTTCGTTACGTGGATGGAGGTGCTGGAATTTTCATTCATTTCAATTTGAAATAAATAAAAATTATGAATCAAGAACCAGGATTTCAGCCATATATATTTTTTTTTATTTATTTACGCTTGCTCAGTTACGCTTAATCAGGACAAGAACGGATGAAACTCATTATGAAAATAATAAAATCATTAACTGTTTACGTACGCATTTAAAATAGAGAATTCATAAGACGGCACGCGTTTTCTTTTTAAAGCTAAAGGTCAGGGAAAATTATTCTTACTATGATAAATGTAGAGTTCTAGCTCAGAAGATGAACTAAATGAAACTCTTAACCAAATAATTAGATTGGCCGAAAGAACTGTAAATTTTAATTTAGTTCAAAGCGGTCCTAGCGGAAGCTCCACGCTTATAAGTAAACGCAGCCCAATAAATACCAGACAACGCACCAAACTTTTTGAACAGCAATTTTATAATAACAAATATAACTCACCTCCAATTGCGTCTCCCGGGATCAGCCCTGAGACAGGAACCTCAGATCGTAATTTATCCCCAAACCCAATTAGAAACATGGTACACTTTGTTCACCCTATGATGCTAGAAAGTATGCAATTTCAGGATGTAGCAGGCGAAGATATTTCTACATTTTTGGACAAATTTGAGAGCCTTAGCCATTTTAAGTGGCTGGGACAACGCAAGGAAATTAGAAATGTTACCAGCTTTGTTGGGTGGACCAGCTTTAAGATGACATGAAGTTTGGTCTCAAGTACAGGAAAATCAAAATAGGACTTATGACATTGTAAAGACCAAACTTCGCGAGGAATTCACTGGGTCGTTAGACAAACTCCAATTAGAGGAGCAAATTAGATACAGACTACATCGTGAGAACGAGCCAGTTTATAATTATGTTAGAGACAAACAACCATTGCTTGTAAAATTAGATCCTAATATGCCGATGCATAAGTGGCCGCGGTGGCACAGTCGGTAACGCGTCTGACTACCATGCTCAAGGTCCCGGGTTCGATCCCCGGCCGGTTCAAATCCGGGAACTTTTCTAACGATGGAAGCGGCCCCGGCGCCCACCCAGCGTCGAATAACATGGGTACCTGGGGGAAACCCTGGGGGGTAAAGGCGGTCAGGGGCGTGATGCTGATCACATCACCCCCACTCACGACCGGATCAAGAAAGTGTGGGGCGTTACCCCACACCCCCTATACGCCTTCATGGCGTGGTGCTAAGCACAGGGAAACACTTTACCTTTTACCTTTATAAGCAGATAAAACATATAAGTCAGGGTTTGTTACCTGATTACATAAGGCAAACATATAACAAGGGTTATGGATCAGTGCCCGAATTGCTTACAGATTTAAAAGCGTTCGAGAAGGCTCAATATTTAATGAGGCAACGTAAACTGCAAGAAATTGCATGCGAAGCTCAGAAGGAGAGTTTATTTTTTCCTTCCGGCGGAACATGCATGCCACAGCAGTATATCAACTTTCAAGGGTTGATTGCTGGAAATCGCGATTCAGCATATGCACAGGGTAATCTCGATTTGAATGCCAGAGTCACGTCCTTGCAAGATGAAGTCGAGCAGTTAAAATCAATTCAAACAAAAACATCGAACCCATAAGTCCAGGCTCAAGAAACCGGACTAGAAGCACAATTAGCTAGCCTTACCTTGAAATTAAATGAAGTTATTGAAAAACAGGAAAAGCAAACGAGCACTGATTCAGAACGCCATAACCAAAATAGAGATAATACAAATAGAGGTGAATTTCAAAGAAACAATTATGACCGGGGGTATACCGGAGTAATTACAGAAGAACAAATTACTATAGACGACCAAGAAATTACAGGTCGAACTTTGAAAATCGGGACAGATATTACAACCAACGCACACAGGGGCATTGGCGCGGACAACATCCGCGCGGATTTTCGTCTTCCTCGCCGCGAGGCGGAGGAGAGCAGAGCGAGCGGCGTGAAACGCAGCGCTGCAGGGTGTGTGATTATCCAAATCACATAGAAGATACGTGCTTGCAAAATAGGGACAATTTAAACCAATCGTAACTACGCATTAGAGAGACGAATGCGTAGTGGCCAATAGCAAACAAATAACGGTCTCTACTTTTCCCCAACAAGATTTAATATACATAAATGTACGTGTAAGTGGGCAGAATCGAAGATTTCTTGTGGACAGTGGATCGGAAATCAGTGTTTGCAGTGATAAGGGTATACCTCCAGAGGCAAAACATTTCAAAATGTCCGCAGCCATAAGGGGGTGTCAAATCATCATCTCGCCATAAAAGAAATTGAAATGGTCACAATTTTAAAAATGCTTTTCGCGTTGTTCCAAATATTGAACACGGGACCATACTGGGCAATGATTTTTTAAGGAGCCAAAAGGCAACATTAGATTTTAATGAAAATCGGCTCACTTTACGGCGATTTGGAACGCCTCCGCGAAACCAGATTAGAACTGAACACAAGAAAATCTTCGATGTGTCTGTAAAAGTTGCGAATCTGATGAGGACTGCTCTAGTGCCGGAATATATCACTTCTAAGAAAATTAGACTCAAACCCAGGACTCACTTGTGTGTACCAGTAGAACTTGTAAATTCAAATGACAAGAAATTAAGCTTTCTAGAACCAGATTTGCAATTACAGGCAAAAACAGGGTTATTAGTGCCCAGAGCTGTCATGAATACAGAATCACCTTTCATTTGGATCACGAATCCTAATAATTATAATGTCATAATCAAAAAAGGGGCACGCATTGGTACAGCTGAAATTGGGAAAGCCCCAATTCAAGTGAGGAAAGAAATGATGAAAGTGCTCAGGTTAATGTAGTCAGAGAATCCGGAACCGAACCCAGTAGAATGCCAGACATAAGTAAACTGGATATAAATCCAGCACTGGAGCCTCATTAGAAGCAGAAACTTTTGAAATTATTAGAAAAGTACATAAATGTTTTTGCGTAGTCAGATCAGGAAATCGGACGGGCCACAAATTACACCCATAAAATAAGACTTAAACACGATTCTGAATTTCATATTCCAGCATACCCAATTCCGGTACACTTGCGTTCAGAAATAAATGAACAAATATACACTCTTTTGGAAAATGGCGTTATAAGTCCGGCTACGTCACCTTTTAACTCTCCCATCACACTTGTCGAGAAGAAGAACGGAAAATATAGAATGGTGCAGGACCTTATGGTTCTTAATGCAAGGTCTGTGTTCGATGCCATAGCGTTACCGAATATTTCCGAAATTCCTCACAATATGGATGGCAAACGGTATTACTGTACGGCAGATTGAAAATCGGGCTACTTTCAGATACCATTATCGGACGATTCCAAGCAGTATACCGCTTTCACTATACCATCCAAAGGAAAATTTGTCATGAACTTTTGTCAAATGGGTCACGTTACGTCACCAGCGGCCATGACGAGATGTGTACAACTCGCGTGCTCCGGATTAGATACAAGTAATTTCGCTTTTTATGTAGATGACTTATTTACATTTTCTAGCACGTTTGAAGAAATGCTGACTACTCTAGAACAAATGTTCATTTGCTTACAGAAGGCAGGTTTAAAGTTAAATAACGAGAAGTGTAGTTTTGCTACAGCGAGGTAGTAGCGCTTGCCACAATGTGGGATGCCAGGGATATCGAATTTCAGATAAGATAATATCATCAATAAAAAACTACAGGACTCCAACTACTACCAAGAAAATTTGAATGTTCCTTGCACTATGTTCATACGTAAGGAAATACATCAAACATTTTTCAGACATCGCTATGCCCTTACAGAAATTTGTCGGCAAAGGCAAAAAGTTCACGTGGGGCCCGGAACAACAAGCAGCTTTTGAAAAACTAAAAGACGCATTAATTTCAGCTCCTGTCCTACTTTCTTACAGTGCGGAAAAGAATGCCAAAGTGTTTACGGATGCGAGTTCACATGCGGTCAGTGTCGTGCTCATGCAGCCTAATGCACAAGGAGAATACCAGCCAGTCTGCTATTGTAGCAGAGTACTTAGTGAAAGTGAGAAAAAAACTAAGTGTCATCGAACAAGAATTGACAGCAATTTTTTACGCTTTCAAATCCTTTCGTTTCTTTTTGATAGGATCTCACTTCGATCTTTACACGGACAACCAAGCTATAACATACATTAAATCAACTACAAATCTCAGTTCAAAATTAATTAGGTAGAATATTATACTGGAAGAGTTTTCATTTACTTCTATCCACGTGAAGACAACGCAGAACATAGCGGACCCAATAAGCAGAGAGTGTGGAACCAGGCCTGAAGAAAACGACACCGAAGAACAGCCGCTTGAACCCAGGACCCTAATACTTTGGGACGACACTATAGATGTGGCCAAACACCAGCGCGAGGACTTCTTTTTCGGCCCACTAATCAGTTTTGGATGACCAGGAAAATGGGGAGGGGAACGAACCCCCCTCTCAGTTCAAAGACAAGCCTATCTTCATTTATTGAAAGACGGACTATTGTACAGACAGCACAGACTAGGTGGCAGTACAAAGAAGCTCTTGTGTATCCCAAAATCATTGCGAGACCAAATCATCGAAACCATGCACAGTTCGCCAATTGGACGAGCACACTTAGCTTTTAGAAAAACATACAGCACCGCTCTAGGACGAGTGTATTTTACGGATATGAGGCGATTCATCCAAAATAAGATAAGAGAATGCATCACTTGTCAGCAAAATAAACGAATCACGGGATTGCCATATGGAGAATTGTGTACATTTTCGCCACAAAGGCCATTCCAGCGCATTGCAATAGACTTCTCAGGACCTTTTTCAGCATCGGGAGAATTACGCCACCGTTATATTATCGCCGCCACAGATTTCGGCACCCGATACATGATAGCGAAGGCTGTAGCCGATACATCAGCTAGTACAGCAGTAGGATTTTTTATACGACGAAATAATACTACGCTATGGTACTGTAAGTGAGATATATACGGACAGAGGATCCGGTTTCACCTCAAAACTATTCCAGGAATTAAATGACAAATTGGGTATAAAGGTCAAGATTGTCCCTGTTGCACAGCATAATTTATTAGGCCTACAGGAGGTAAATAATGGCGCTTTACAAAGTATGATGAAGCACTATGTTAGCACAAATCACACGAATTGGTCGGACTACTTACAACAAAGTGTATACAGCTATAACGTCACGAAAAATCAAAACTAGCGTTTTTCTCCATTCTACTTGTTGCACGGCTTTGAATCAAGATTACCATGGGAACAGGCTTTACATAACAACATCCCATGCTAGAACGTAGCAAACGAAGTTCAATTTCGAGTACTGGAAAAAGCCAGAACAGCAGCAGCCGAAAATCTACAGAAGAGACACCAGAATCTTAAAAAAATACTTTGACAGGAAAAGGAAAAATATCCATTTCGCTCCAGGAGACAAGGTGTTGATATACGATGCCAACCAAAGAATCGGGACAGCTAAGTGCTTCAGTGGCCTTTTCAAGGGACCAGGGACGATCCTTGAACAGGAAAATCCCAATATATAAAGGACCCAGTTTAAAAATAAACGAGGCAAAACCATTATTGACTCTGTAGCGATTCAACGCCTAAAGAAGTATTACCCCCCGGATGACGGATCAGGCGAAGAGAACGAGAACGTTGAAGAAGAAGAGGAAGAAGAGACTATACAGGAAGAAGCAGGTCACTAAGATAAGAAGAATAACGTTCAAACAACAGATCTCAAATTATAACATCAAAAGTGCTTAAAATATTGTCTTTTGTACGGCTTTAATTTATTAAAAAGTAATCAAATTACTTAAAATGCTATGAAATACACTCCCAGCGGTACAAAAATACCAGCATAAGATTATGTCACAAAATCTCTAGTCTACAGGAAAAGAGGAAAGAAGAAGAAGCGCCAAGGTATTTATAATATATTTTCCATGGAAAACAAGAATACGAGAAAGAAGCGACAATAATCGCAGGCGTACATAACACGAATTTTCGATTTTGGATGACGATCCAAAAATCGAAAAGTTAACATTTTGCTATTGGCAAAATGATGAAGTTTAAACCACTATTGGTTTTAGTTATAATTTTACAACCGACATAGTATGCTAAGCATATCTAAAATGACAAGAGAGAACACATTCTCCATTTTTTGTGACATTAGTAATCATCGCATAATTATAGAATAATTTTTCTTTTACTTTTCAGATGGGCGAGCTCAAATAAGTTTTTCACCTCTCCATAAACCTGTACCAATTCCTCGTAAACATCAAACTGTAAAGTTTAAGTACAAAGCAAGGAGGCTGTAATATTAACATTTAATTAATAGGGAAACAGCTCAGTTACCAAGTAACAATGCAGATTTTAGGATTTTTATTAATCATAAATTGTTTTCTCTTAGATGTTAAAGCCTTATCTTTCCTAGATTTGTTAAAAGAATCTTTTAAATATCCCCATAATATCTTGACGGGATTAATTTTAGCCGTTTTCATCTTTTGCCTCATTTTATTTATGATAACATGCTATTTTCATAGCAAAAGCACCAGACATGTTTTAACAAAGAAAGAAAGTAACGAAGACATATTTAACCAACCTAAATAATGACCTATCTTTAGTAGAACATTTGTACGACAACGTAGATACAACTCTGGATCATTCAGCCCATTTTATGTCAATGTACCTCCTCCCCCTTCTTTTGTACAGTCAGGACAAAAAGAAAACTGGCCGGAAATAACGGCGATTATTAGAAATTCAGATCAATTCATATCGAAAATAGTAGCGAACCCAGTTTGTCACCCCTTGTACAGTGCAACGAAGAAGTTTTAGTAAGGGAATCCAACCCCAGCGCCTGTGTACAATACACGCAAACCACTTCACTTCTCATCCCCCCTCCCCAAGCAAGCAAGATAGCAAGTGTCCAAGTACCTATCTCAAGCCAGGAACCACCCGTTTCACACGATGAAATCCCAAGTAATCCTTGTAACATAGAGAATAGCATTAACCCTCGAGTACTCGCGCGGCATCCCGTAACACGGATACTCGCGCGGGTGACAGTTGTCACCTATAAGGTATTTTATTTATTTCAAAAAGAATAATTATAGTATGGTGGATTTTTTTGTTTTGTTATATTTACAATCTATTCTAGGGACACTTAAAATATTTTTTGAATTATTTTTGTATGAAACAGGTGTTGTAAAGAAAAAAATACCAAATCGTTCTTTAACAAAATTTTTGCATGGAAAAAATTTCTTAAAATTTAGGCTACCGTAACTTTTTTTTAATGCAGGGTAACATTGTAAAACTCCTTGCTCATCTGAAAGACTGCTTTATTGAGAATCCATAAACATATATATTAACATAATTTGGCCTTTATTACAGGGCAAAATAAATCGCTAAATACCCTGCATTTTACATATAGAAAGAGTATAGTCACAACAATGTTTGTTACTCGTAATAATTTTTTATGCATATTGTAGGTTGAAAATTTCAATGACAAAGAATTGATGAATGATCACTACAGATATGACGTCCAAATTTTTCACAATGTTTTCTGGTTGTTTTGTCTCTCGCCCTCCCACACAGATAGAAGCGACTTCTACTGTTACCTTGTTGTCTGCGCTCAGGCTGAGGAGTATCTTCGATTACAAGAAGGGCCTTTCCTCTTCTCTTCAGATGTGCAGGGATGAAAGGAAGCTGGATGAGACTCTCAACTGCACAATCACTTAATTCTCGTCTTAGGAGATGGCCTCTCAAACTGCAGTGTTTTGATTTCACGTTATATCATGTCCCAGGAGTTTCGAATAATATTGCTGATACGTTGAGCAGATTTCCGCCTTGTACTTCTTATTCTGCACTTGATGATAAATTATATATCAATCAAGTAATTGTGGAAGATTAACAAGATGATACTTCTTCTATTTGGTTAAAAGCTCAACGAGCGGATGAAAAATGCAATAATATAATTTCTCACCTGGAAGATAGTACAACTGATAAAGACTTCTCAAAGTATTTTCTTCACAACAAAATTCTGTTTTATAAACCCAATTCAGATGAAATTTGTAAACTTGTAGTGCCACGTGAGTTTATACCTTTGGTATTGCACAAAATGCATGATTTAAATGGACATTTTGGTTATCAGAAGGTTTTAGCAGCTTGTAGAAGGGCATATTTTTGGCCGTACATGAGAAAATCAATTAGAAATTACCTGAAAGATTGCTTAGAAAGTGCACGAACAAAGATTGTAGGTCGGCCGTTGCGGAGAGATGAATATCACGTCGTTTCTCACCAACCACACGATTTCCTCTCTATTGATTTAATCGGAAAATTACCAAGATCACGTACATATGAATATCTCCTCACAATTGTAGACGTTATGTCAAAGTTTGTTATGATTTATCCGTTAAGAAAAGCGACTGCCAGGGAAATTATCAATCGTTTTGAAGAACAATATTTTAAACATTGCCCTGTATGCAATGTATTATTATCAGATTGTGGAAGCCAATTTACATCAAATCAGTGGAAAGCCTACATGGATTCAAGGAAAATTAAGCATATTACTACCACTACATACAATCCGAAATCTAATCCTATTGAGAGGTACAATAAGGAGATTGTTAGATTACTGCTATTATTCTGCAATGATAATCACACCAGTTGGTATCCAAAAATAAATTATATTATTCAGTTATTAAATCATTCATGCTCTTCAGTTACCGGGTTATCTCCTAGTGAACTTTTCTTACATGAAGATATGAAGGACTCAATATTTGAAGAAATCAGCTGGCCAGAACAAATTAAATCTTTGCCATGGAAACGCAAATTGTTTTTAGCAGAAATCAGGACTAGACAATCTAGAAGAAGTAGGAAGATTAAGAATGCATTGAACTCGATCAAACTTCAAACAGAGGAATCAACTCTTGTCTGAGAATTAAATTTATGAGAGTAGATACTTGAAAAATGAAACCATTCTGTTTATTATTTTGTACAATTGAATGTTGTATTATGTTCTGATTTGTTATTACCTGTTAGGCACAAATCTGTTTATGTGCACGTTGTTGTAGAATGTCAGATAATATTGTCCATTTGTAACTTTGTTGTAGTTATGTTGATACACATCTGACTGATTTATAAATGAAAACTCCTCCTCGTTGTTTCGTAGTTTTCATTTTCCCGGAGGAGGGGAATGTTGTGACGGTCCTGTGAATCCGCACAATATAATTATATGTTTATTGAAATTATTAATTCCATATTATAAAAATCACTTTATATTAACGTTTAAAAAATGTATAATTATTACTTTGTACAACGTTAATTATGTTTTATGTTATTCATTGCACTATACGCTGTATAAACGAGATATTTGGAATTCTAACGTTGCTATAGCAACGAGAATCAATAGTCATTATGTGGTAATGTGTGTGACAAAAATGGAAATATAGGTAATAGTGAACTTATTGCTCAGTTATTTCACTAATATATAGACCCATAGAAGTTGTATCTTCACCTTCGCGTTTTAGTTTCAAATAATTATGAACGAAATGTAATCGTGCAAGTGATTGACTTGTGAACGTCACAATTTCAACAAGTTTGTAGATAATTCTGCAGCTGTTCATAAAAACAGACGTATTTCATTAGTTTCTTGCTGTGGTTCATTTTCCATTTTCAGCAAGAAAAGTATTCACACTCTTTGCATACGCTGCGTATATAAGGGGGTGGGGGGTGGGTGAGGGAGAAGTTGCTTAATAGTCTCACTTAGAAATTTATTGCAGAGGAATCTTATAACTGTTCTTAAACAACATTATGCTATTATAGAAATAAAAATAAATACTCTTTTCATACCGACGAGAGTTCCAAGTAACTACGTAGGGGAAGGGTAGTGTATTACTTCCTATGTAATTGGTGCAACGAGCTACATGACATTCGTTCAAACTTATATGTTTGAACAACAATGTGTTCAAACTATTTGGTTTAAACTAGGCAGCAACTACTCAACAACTGAGTCCCAACAATCTTGAGACGTGCTAAATGTCATTTGTTCGAATTTATTTGTTTTAAAAAAATTTGCCTGATAGCGTCGGTAACGCGTGCAGATAACTGGGAATGAAATTTCTATACCTTAAGATTCCGAATAGAAAATACTTAATTTACAAATAACAACATCCACTTTCCATAATAACGACTCTAACCCAATTTACAAACACATGCGGAATTCCCCCCTCTGAAAAGTAAGGATTAAACATTCAAGCATTGTCACGAATAACCACATACAGATGAAAGAAAATGTTAAAAAGCACAAATATAAACACTAAGAAACAATGAACCCATTTATTGAGTTGAATAGTTACACAAGTTTCATGCTTATGAGAGCATTATCAGTAAGCTGATCTGAGAGTAATTGAACAGAACTTTTCAACCTTACTGTAGCATATATTGTTTTTATTGTCAAGGAGTGTATCTCCTTATTGAACTATGATAGGTGAATCAACTGTTTATACGTTGATCGTGAAAATTACCATATATGGTCATGTGACCTTCAAGAACTTGTCAATACCAAATGCACACCATGCAATACGTATCTGCGAAAATATATTCATATGGTATATGTGATCAACGAGAAATTAACAATATCAAATAGACATCAAACCAAACAATTCTGTGACGTATAACGACCAATATTTATCATGGCCAAATTACCACTTTATATTTTATCAAATGTCAAACGCGTTTCGCTCAAGATGTTGAGAATTCAAATTTCAGACATCAATGGCGTCCATTTACATCGCGCTCATCCACGCGGTGCAAATAATGATTTGTTCGTTATCCAAAGAACCACACTGACCACACGCTAGCATGCTTCGAAATACATTCACAGACGGGTAGATCTACCAACAAGCGTCGAAACATGAGCTCATGCAATACTAAAAGTACATATTCAGCTTACCTCCCTTGTGATATCACGAGGCAAAATCCGCTCCTCATTCCACTTATTTAGTTTCAGCATTCCAAGTCCAGCTCGCCTTCCCAATGATCCGTGTTTATCCCAAACTTTGGCTCAACGTTTCCAGCCCTGAGGCTAAGTAAAATTATCGTGCAACTCAGGCGTCCACGCCGAAATTTGCAGATTTTGGTCACCGATTATTCATTCCGATGCCGTTTGTTCAGCGTCCATTCCGCCGGAATCCTTCCCCTCTTTTTTCTTCTTCTTTTAGTCCTCGTTCCCCCATCCTTTTGTGCAGAGCACGATTGTCTTTAGCAAATCAACAATTTACTTGATTAAGAAACCACACGTTAACAAATATGCGTATGCGTTAATACTTATTGAAATAGACTTTTTGCTGTCAACTATACGATGGCACCTAGACCAAAACGCTGTAAATTTTATAATTTTCTGCCATTACTGCGAATTGCCCATGCGTGCAGTGGCCGACACTTCAAAATGTCCCTGTGCATAAGCAAACCGGAAATCAAACAAAGGAATTTACAATGTAAATACGTACACCGGCCAGAGCCATCTAGCGACTCTTCGCGTAAGTACGAAAGCAACAAAGTTTTTATACTGCATTGACATTCCACCTATCGTGAATTCTTTGCACTAGAAGAGTTCCTCGTCTTAGGACGTGAGTTGGGCTACTTTACCCCAGCAAACACACACGAAACTCAAGTTACCAGCATGCCTTATGACAGCTCGTCATATTGGACTCTCCCATTAGCAAATTTCTTATTAACACCTCCACATATTTTATACTTTAGTTGTATTATCTGTATGTCTCTGCAGAATAAATTGTCCATATATTGCACATGAATAAATTATGTGTAGTTGTTTTGAATTTGCGGTACTAAACCACGTATATACGTAAATTAGTCTTTGAACGACAGAGATGGAAAATAAAGCGCCAGCAGAGAACAATGGTGACATTGAAGTTGAAATTCATCTAATAAAGTGATTTTAGGTGCGTCGGGACACACACGACCCTGTTTTGTTCCCATCAATGTAATGAAAACAGTGAGATAGAATGAGGGCTTTATTTCGTCAGCTAAACTTTTATCAAGGACCTCCCCATAATCGGAGGATCTGAGCACACCTAAAATTCCTTATACAGAAATAGTGTTACATTACATAGTGTTATTTGTCGTATATCCAGAAAGTTGATTGATTGATTGATTTGCTTTATTTTACTTCGCTTTTTGTGCCACTTTTTGCCAATTTGCGAAGATGGGGATGAGTGATGAATTGATGATATGATGAAATTGATGAATGGACATTCACAGACATCCGCGCCCAACCCGGAATTCGAACCCGGGACCCCTGGCGTCGTAGCGCGATGTGCTTCACCACTTCCCCACGATGGCCGGCCCCAGAAAGTTGAAAGTGAATGAAATTTTTATGGTGTGTTTTGTATGGTCATTATCAATAGTAAGTCTGTCATATTATTTCACTAAATAATGTCTTTGGAAAAGAAAAAAAAAACATATAATTAATGTATTTTATTTTACATAAGACCTGTGCCTAAAAGTACTTTTGTATATGATGACACAGAACTATCTTATGGTGTGATTTATCTTTGGGTCTGACTGTAATATATATATATATGCAATTGGTGAAAAAATAACGCAGTAAAGTATTAAGTAAATATATTTTATCCCCCTACTTACAAATCATGAAAGGAGTCAAATTCGAAATTAAATTGAATGGACGTTCAAAATGTTTAAAAATAGCACTATTTCCATAACAGATCATCAAGTATTTTTTACCATTGACCCTCAGAAATATCTTAAACTGACAATGAACGTTCATCGAACTTATTTATGATCGACAGCTAAAAAGTCATTCATTTGCGTGACTGGTTGATAATCCACCACCAGATAGAATTTACACAATATTTACCTAAAAACTTTGGGTAAAGTCACCTTCATACTAATAAAAATCCCTTGGTAATGGACTTTCGTGTTCTCACAAAAAAAGGTTATAGTTTGGCACAATTTTTCTTTCGCGGGCAAACCTTTTGTAAAGGTGTACTTCAGTCTGTGCAATCAGCCCTTCCCATTTGTGAACAATATACTGGGGAAATCCACCGTCCTTCACTGTTGTCATTGCAGTACAACCCCATCGTGATTTAGTATTAGGATATCGCGTAGTGAAGAACTGTTTACAAGCATCGCCCAAACCATTATTTCTTTCCCTGCCTTCTTTTTTCTTTTCCTAGCTCTCGGCATGCGATTTTCTTGCCACTTGAGGAAGGGAAGAAGACTGGCCGATTGTGAAAGAAAAAAGGGACGGGAGAGGAGGGGGGTTCATGAGGGGCGCGAGCGGTACAGAGGGGGGAAACGGCTAGCTCGACCAGCTTAGAAAAATCGAAGTTAAAATTTACATACATTGCTCTGTACGTCGAAAGGCTACAGACATTCTAAAGAAAATTTTTTAAGCCAAGACAACGACTTATGATCTGAATATAAGTTGAAATCAGTTCCTTTAAGATATATAGCAAATTTCTCCAGAGCAAATAATATAGCTAAACATTCCAATTCGTGTGTACTATATGTAATCTCTGCTCCTCTAAGAGAACGACTGCCATATTGTATGACACGAATTTCATCATTATCAATTTGCCAAAGTACACAACCCAATCCTTTCTGGCTTGCATCAACAGAAACACAAAACCTCAACTCAAAGTCGGGTTGACTCAATGCTGGTGCTGAAATTAGAGCATTCTTTAATAACAAGAAAGCTTCTTGACACTGAGGTGTCCAATAAAATAGCACATTCTTGCGTAAAAGATGATATAATGGACTAGCGATATCTGAAAATCCCTGTATAAAACGATTCCTCCAATTTGCCAGTCCTAAAAATTTGCAAAGTGACTTTTTGTTTTGAGGAACAGGAAACTGTAGAATAGCTGAGTCTTTATCATGATCGACCTTAATCTCGGAACCAGACACCACATGACCCAAAAACTTAATTTCCGTTTGGAAAAATTTGCATTTGGCAAATTTTATGGACATGTTCGTCTTCTGCAATGTCTGTAGAACATAATCAAGATGTTCAAAATGTTTCTCTATTGTTGGGCTAAATATTAAAATGTCATCCACATATATCATTAGAAATGAATGAGTCTCTGGTCCAAACACCTTATTCATTCTTTCAACAAAAACAGAAACAGCTGATTTTATACCAAATGGCAAGTAACAAAACACGTGCTGTCGTCCTCGATACGAAAAAGCTGTGTACTTATATGAGTCGGGCGTAAGTGGTATTTGAAAATATCCACAGGAGAGATCAATCGAAGAAAAATATCTTGCACCCTTAAAATGTTGAAGTAGCTCGTTTATCGGTTCAACATGGCTAAGTGGTGAAATTACATGTTGGTTTAGGCGACGAAAATCCACCACTGGACGCCACTCACCATTAGATTTTGGGACGATATGTACTGTGTTTAAATAAGGCGAAGACATCTCTCTAATTATTCCCCAGGCTTTCCATTTCTCTAGTTCCCTTTCTAACGCTGCTCTTTTGGCGAACGGTACCAGATATATAGGTGCCTTGATTGGTTCCTTTGTGTCTAGTTCAATTTGATAAGGTTCTACGAATGCAGATCGGGGTCGATCAGAAAACAAACTATGATATTCTATTATTAGATTCTCAAGCTGAGACTGCTGCTCCGTGTTGAGTGATTCACACGACCGCACCTTCGTTGTGATCTGATCTAGAGAAACGACAAGTAAATTTTCTGCTTCTTTAACTATAGTAACTTCCTGCATCTGGCAGCGATCCCTATCAGTTGTGATTTTGCTAGAGTTAAATGGCTGAACCAATTCGGAACCAGTGGACGCCATCAAACTAATTTCGTTTCTTCTAAAATCGAGTACAGCTTTGTATTGCCTTAAAAATGGTATTCCGAGAATTAATTCAGCATGCAGTTGCTTCAATACGAACATCTCCAAAGTAAAAACTTCCGAGTTAATTGAAATACTTATAATCTTCCGACCAGCAACACGAAACTTCTGATGTCCTGCAAACGGCAATAACTTAAGTTGATCCACTGTATCCAGTTTGGCACTCGGAATAATTGATTTTATACTGCACCATAATTCATAACTGACTAAATTACACTGGCTTCCACTGTCGATGACACACTGTATGGTAATACCGCAAACTGTTCCTGTGATCAGAGGTTGATCAGTAATATGAGTAGGTATACCAGTATCATTTAAAATCCAAGTAGTTTCATCTTC